>NC_060952.1:9810420-9813669 GCF_022045245.1 Lucilia cuprina | reverse complement strand
TAAAGATATTAAAACTTTATGACATTTATTTTGTTGTCTAATGACACATAAAGGATTGTTTCTTATGGCCAAGTTTAAATTGAAATTCTTTTTGTCACATATACAAAATGCAAAAAAACAACGCAAATATGTATTTGTTGTCATTGTAAAAGTACCCTCATAAATTAAAAGCTTATCAATATCTCGAAAAAAGTAAATAACGTTAAATTTTCGCTGAATGTTTTCGCTAAACGACAAAAGCCTAAAGAGAAGGCCGATAAAAATGTAATAGTTTTACCACCAACTATATAACCTTACCGCCATTCTCATCATCTTTGCTTGCAACAAAGAATGAAACAACGGCTAGCATCTTTGAAAGAGTCATAAATAATGGTGGCACAAAAGACAATTTTACCACACGATTAAAAATGCATTCAAATACCAAGTTGCAAGTATTTGCTTAAGAATACCATATTGTGCGTAAGTAGGTAACAGGGGAGACAAAAAAATCAAACCTTTAGTGCAGCATTAAGCTATTGTTTGAAAAATGTCTAGATTTTTGGAAATGGTTTCGAAGTTGTTTGCTGAGGGCTAGTCATTAGCAGCAATAATTTCAGGAGGGTAAAAACATGAACTTAAATCCTGTAGCTTTTAAGGATTTAATTATTTTATTATATAAATATTATTTAAAATTTGTTTTATTGCCTATAGTTGTTGTTGATGCTTAAAGTTCATAAACTTAAACTACTGGCAAATGCATTTTCCTTGTACCACAAACATGTAAAGTATTACAGACGCATTGTAATTAGAATTTAACGTTACATTCATAAGAATACCTACTAAGACGTATTTCTTATTAGAAATCCCAGTGATATATTTAAGAATTAAAACCTTTAATTGTATTATAACAATTACAGAATGCTGGAGGTATGCAAGAGCTATATCTGAAGTACTTCATTTTTAAAACCGGTTATTTTGTAACTGGTTGGCAATTTATTTTTGTTACTCAATAAAATTATCCAAATTAAAACTGTCAATAAGGAGGCTTATGGGAGCAACAGATTAATGAATGTCGAATTATCACAAATGGACAAATGGAACAAAAATTTTAGCTTTATTTCGATATCGGTAATTTAACCCCAGAATTGGCGCCCAATTCGTCTTCGGCAATAAAATTATGTAACTGCTGGTCCATACTAGGAAGCTCTTTTTGGGAAACTTTTAATTTTGCGTAAGAGAGAAAAAAATATCATTCATCTCTCTCGCGCTACGGAGTTTTCCGTACTCGTAAACTTGTTTTTTTTTTACTTTTTTTAATTCGTGCAACAGCAAATCAATGTAATTAATATGTAGTTTCTGAAATAAAAGTTTCTATATGTGGACATTAAGGAAACTTCAAAAGAGAATTAAGAAAAAGTTTCTCAACAAATGTAGATCAGGTCTAAGTTATCAACTTTCTCAATAAATCACTTCAATTCCTCTTGCAATTGTATCTCTTATTTGACAATCAGTTTTTGTTACTCAATAAAATCACGCTAAGAAAACTATTTGGATACACTTTTAATTACTGATCTTAAGGAAGAATAGGAGATCAATGAATTTAGATTCATTTTCTTCAACAATGTTAAGCAATCAGTTTTCTCAATAAATCTCTCAAATTCTTCAAATTCTTGCTACAGATAATTAACAATTAAGCTATCAATAAGCAGAAGAACAGAAGATCAATAAATTCTTATTTGGCTCTTAATTCATTTTTTAAAATTTTCAATCCTTGTCAATTATATTTTTTACACAATAAAATTATGATAAGAAAACTATTAAAACCTAGTTTTGATTATTGGTCTTAAAAACATTTGTTGGGTTAAAATTGCTACACATAAAAAACCATTTACTACACATTTTTAACCCATTTAGAAGCAAAAGAAAAAAATGTGTTCATATTTCTACAGAATCCATGCCATCCAGTACTATCAACAACAACTGGCTAAATGTGTGTATTTTGTTGTGACTTGTTAACTGATCCTCATGTGTATTTCTTTGCTTGTTCATATTTATTTGCTAACCGCGCACATTTTACTAAATAGGTTGCCAAATGATTTTCTATTTCCACCAAGGTGTAGTTGTTGACTGTTGGCGTGCAACCACACCCCCTTTAGTTCGTTTAACGAAGTATTTGGTAGTGTGTCTTCCTTAGACTTGTGTGTGCATAAAGGCGTAGTTGTGTTGAAAGCTTAGCTTTTTTTCGCTTGTTTGTTGGTTTTCCTTCTAAAGACTTTGAAAATGCCATTTGTTTTCTCAGTTATGTGAGCAGCCTTGGCTGGGTTCAACCCAGCTTCCAATGCATTGTCATTTTGTGCATGTGGAAATTTGTTGTTATGTTGTATGCAACATATGGTAGTTGTTACATATTACTTGTAGAAGTTATATTAACATGGTTTTTATGTTTTCTAAATGTTTGCCTTTAAGTTTTCGGCCAAGTTTATTTGTTTGTGGATGCTGTTTATTTCTAGATTTCTAGATTTTTTTTATGCGTTTAGTGGTTTCTTTGGGCAAGTTTTTTATTTTTTTATACAATTGTTAGTTTTCAATTTTAATGAACGCCCGGTGTTTAATATTTGATTTAATTGACTTCTTTTTTCGAGGGTTGTAGATTAAAAAAAATGTTTTTTTTTTGAAAGGTCACAGAGGTCAATAAAAAATTGTATTCCATTATGGAATTAATGTTGTAACAAGATGTGGGTCAAAGTTTTGAAAGAAATTTAAAATTGAGATTGAGATTTTTTAAATCTTGAAAGTTTAATAGACCTAAGGATTTCTTATTCTATTATCCAAAGCTATTTATAGCATGTAATACATGTGGATGAGAGAAATTGGTTTATGTATTGCAAAATTTTTAAAGGATTCAAAAGTTCCCTTTTCACAGTACATAATGAGCAAAAGCTTTAAAGCTTTTCCTATTAAAATACAAAGTGTAAAAAATCACCCTTTTTGGTATTATAAAACCCTTTATCGTCTCTTGGTTATAAATTAACCTATTAAAATTATATTTTCCATATTTCCCCACTGTTAAACATAAAAAAACTGAAGGAAAATTCCTTTGATAATTGTTTTGTAATAAGCAAAACGTGAACAATCGTCATCAGCCTGAGCAGGCTTACAAGGTTGTGAAATTGTATATGAAATTATATGACTTTTGGGTAATAATTTCAGCAAATTCTATCTATATATACTATTTAGATTGGAACCCCCATACATTAATTGAAAATATGC
>NC_060952.1:9809109-9810320 GCF_022045245.1 Lucilia cuprina | reverse complement strand
AAAAAAACTTTAGCTAAAGGATTCATTACCGTGCATTGACTCCTTTGGACAAGCTACCTGACTGAATCTTTGCAATCTATAAAGTGATGGTCTTCTTCGAAGGACATAAGTCGAAAGGAGTGTAAACACGATCGTAGTGTTCTCGGAGACAATCTTCTATACAAATAGTTAGCACTTAAAATTATATAGTATGTATATTATGTCAATATATGCTTCATTGTATAAATCATTAAAATAAAAAGAACTATTTTAGTGAGAATTGTGTGTGTGTGTGTTTTTTGTAAGTAATGAATATTCAAAGAAACCACACCATAAATTACTACTTAACAAAACAAGATCAGTATTTGATCTTAATTTGTTAAAAAGAAGAGTTTTTTTATTTGTTAATATTTCTGTCAGCTTTGGGAACGTTTCTATTCTGTTCTTTAGAATAGACTTTGTTTTAGCTGTTCTGTGCTGTATCTGTGTATCTTTTTGCATATTCCAGCTGATGATTGTGTTGGCAAACGAAATATATGCCGAGATACAAAACAGATCCATAATACTATACATACTCTCTTATGTATGTTATTATAATTTTTTATGGTTTTTTTGCTTTTACAGTTAGAATTTTTACTACTCCAACCATGCGGCCATTATATGAGCACAAATAAACTACATAAGTAGTAGAACACTTTTTTATGACGTTTTCTTATACTTTTTTTCCTGCTCTTCTATCTTTCTTTTTAGCCACATCTTTTTTTGTGTGTGTATTGTAGTGTTGTTTTTTTATTTTTTCTCTATGTCGTTTTTTTGGTCTATGTTCTGTTGCATGTGGATCTACTACTAGTACTTACTATTTTATGATACATGTCAGTTGTGGTTGTTTTTAGGTTTGTTCTGTTCTCAAATTTTTATTGCAATTGTTTTGCTGATTTTTTTCTCTTCATTAAAATGGTTAATTTTTGGAAAATATTATTTTCTTGGTTTCTAATTTGTACATGTTCGTTCTAATCGATTTTTTTTCTTCATTATGCAATGGTAGGTTTGAGGGAATTTTTACGTTGTTTTTAAGTTCCTAACATGTTGATCATTATTTTGAAGTAATTAAAAGAAATTACATCACCTGTCATGTGGTAAGGTAATGTCTTCTGAAGTTATTTTGTTTGCATCCTTTGGGTTTTATTTTTTTTTTAATTTTAATGAAATAAAATTTTTATTATTTAAGAATT
>NC_060952.1:9726898-9809009 GCF_022045245.1 Lucilia cuprina | reverse complement strand
TTTTTACATGTATGTATTATTGTTGTACATATTTTTAGCCTAGACAAAATACTGGGAAAAAAGTGTGTATATTTGTTTTAAAGGCAAATGTTAAGTTTAGTTGTAATACGGTGTTTGCGCGTGCTCTTTTGTTTAGATAGATGAGACGACAGACCCGTGGTAAAACATTACAACTAACAAGCCCAGTATTTGTGTCTTCTGTTCGGTTAATGGGTAGTTAGTTGGTGGCGTAGTCTTAGTTCTATTTCTTATATTTTTTAGCCATAACAACAAATTCAACAATGCTGCAGATTTTTTTATGGTTATATGTTGCTGTTGTTTATATACATATACATTTTTTTAGAGTGCAAATATTGCCAGTCTGCTATAGCAATTGCAGCAAAGGTCAATCAACTTATTTAGTTGCCTACTAAGTAGACAGTGTGGATGTAACAATAGAAATCTTAAATTTTTATTTTACAATTAAAATTTCTAAATAAATTTAAAATTAGGAATATAATATTGCATACATTCTTGGTTTTTAAAACATCATTTACATAGAATTCAAAAATTTCCCATTACAAGATCCAAAAAAACACAAAAAATGATCGTACAACAAGTGTTAAAAAGTTCTTGTAACATGAAAGACATACTGACAGCCAGCCAACTGAAACATAATTTGTCAAATCATTTATGCTGAATGTATAACAGTCTTGTGAACAAGATATTGTAGTAGATTTATTTTTTTTTTCTTTTACAACATCAATTACAATTGTACTCGTTGTAGTTGTAACAAATTGTGAGAATTTCAAATCTGTGATATGATACAAATAATATGAATAGTTAAATGCAAAGAGTTCACTTCTTCTAAGCATTTCATTTCACTGACTGCCTACTCATATTGTCAGTTGGATTTGTTTTAAAAAACTGAAATCATAAAGACAGTAAGAAAAAAATTTTAACACGCAAACAGATCAAGTTCAAGAGATATGAAAATAATTTGAATAAGAATTTTAAGCAATTTGTTTAAACGAAATTGCACTGCATTGTATGAGTAGGCATATTCTTAAAGAACGAGGGAGAGAAGTTTCATTAAATTAATGTAATTTTTGTTTTTGATTTTAATGTAATACTTTTCATTAAGGTTGTTTAAAAAAATGTTAATTTAATTTTAACTAAAAGCAATAATTTCCACTATTATTTATAGCATTGATATATGACCGATTTTAATTTTATTTATGTAACAACAAATTCTTTTCTAATTTCTTTTATAAAAAATTTAAATCTTTTAAATTTATTTCTATTCTTTTGGAAAAAAAAAATACAGACACAAAACTCTATATTTAACAGTCACGCTATGACAAACGGCGACGTCTAAGTTAGAGAGTACATACATACGATACGACTAAACATTGTCGGACGACTTGTTTGACTTGATCATTATTTTGATCATGTGAATTAAATGTTTAAAATGCATTCATTTCCTGTACGTAGTATGTTGGTATTGTACCTGTAACTGACATCGCATCGTATTGCATCTCGGATCGTAGTAATGTTACAACAAGTATCTTTCGCATACTATATCGCACATCTTTAATGTGTCTACGACGTTGATGGTATGAAATACATTTTATAGTTACGAACGCGTGCTAAGTATGCAAAAATGAAGATGTTCTTCAGGTTTTCTTCTGCTGTATTTTATTGTGAAATGTAGTTTAAAATTCTTGCCTCTAACAAATTGGTCATTAGATAAAAGAAAGACGAATATCAAGAAAAATAAGAAGAAGAAAGTCAGTGTTAAAAGAATCAAGTATGTAGTAGAAGAAACAAAATTGTACTGTCTTTACGTCGTCCAAGATTTTTAACTAGAGATTATAGTTTTTCTGTTATATATATATTCGGTATAAAAGAACCAGAAACGGTGGTTTGTTTCTTTTCTTTGCAATGAAAAAAATTTATTGTTGGACATTTTGTTGCAAGCAACAAGATTATTTACGTTTCTGCCATTTTTAGTAGCTGCAAAAACAGACGTTTTGTTAATTTATTAGTAGTTTATTGTTAAAAGAAATTAATTTAGCTTATTTTTGTAAAGCTCTTTTTTCGTTAACATTTTAATTAATTTTTTTTTTCTTCTTTCTTCATTACAGCTCCTTTACAAGATTACACAGAAATTCAACAATATACTGGTAAGTGTGTCTAATTTTTGTTACTTTAAAAAATCCTACATTTGGTTATGTATACGATTTTGTAATTATAATTATTTTCTTTAAGTTGTTAAAGAAAATTGCCGAAAAATATGCTAGGGTATTTAGTAAATCTAATGTAATAAAAAAAGTCAATAAGTAGAAGAATGTCAAGATCTTTTCCTTAATTCCAATAAATTAGTTGCATTTATTACATTCAGATTCATTTTATATGGTTTTGGTTAGTCTCAAATGCAGTTATATTAGTTGTAGGAAGCCCAAAAGTATGCTTTGCAAAATAAATACAAATAAGCCCAAAGCTAGGCAAAAGAATCTCAAAATATGTTTAACATAAAACAACCACAAATTAATTTTATAAATAATCCAAATTTAACACTCCCTAAACAAATAAATACATATATTAAAACCACATGCAACTTGTTGCAAGTACATACTCGTACGACAATTCTTATGTTACATAATAATTCTTCCACTTTTTTTTTGCTAGTACTCGTTACATGATTACCGGAAATTTATGATGACTACCTTCTGTTGTAACAAGGCAGACATGCGTTTTTTTATTTTGTTTGCCTGCCACCAGTTGTTGCCAGTTAGTTTATTAGAGTTATGTTATGAAATGTAAAAGACCTGTTGCATAGTTAATGTTATTTTTATTCCTTGTTATTCGCTTTAGAATTTTAAGTGTGGGGTTTAGAATAAATCCTTTTATTACATTCATGTTTCAAGATTAATGCAAAAATCACATGATATCCACGATTGTTGCATACGAATTAACTGCGATTTTTAGCTAAGTTTATACAGAGTTTTTCATTTATGTATTTAACAACCTAAAGACCGTTAGTATAATGTTGGATTAAACACAAAAAGGAAATAGTTCATAAAAATTATAATTGCATTAAACACATTTTCATGGGGAAGAGAGACTGTGTGTTGTTAATATGAAGTGTATGTTAAGCAAGATGTTAGAGCTTATACCGGTTAATTATAGGGATCAGTAGAGTTTGTTTAGAATTTTCTAAAGAAATTGAAAACTTAATTTTTGTGAGATATTTTGTTATTAATTTTAAGTAAATATGTAAAGTTTTGTTTAATTTTTTCCTAACTGTTAATAACTTTCAGATTTATTTTAATTTATTTCAAATTTATTGCTTTTTAAATTAACAATTACTTTTTATTAGAATAATTTATTTCATTATGAGAAATTATTGTTACACTGTAAAAAAAAATTATATCGAAAATGTAAAGGAATTAAACTAGTTTAAGTTTAAACACCTACACAGAAATTCGGCGTAATTTTTCGAAAAAAACAAAATCATGATTGTGCTTATGAGCCAAAAGTATGCAGCAGTTTTTAAACAGAGGGCAAAAGAAAAGAGTATTAAATCGATACAATAGACTTGCGTAAAGCAACTACTCTTTAAATAAACTTCAATAACAAGAAAAAATATGTAGCAACTTATTTAAATAAAATTATTTATAATTATTTAACACATCCTACACCTTGAACTTTGACATTATACAAAAAATGACTAGCACAATTAAACTTCCAATTATTTGAAAATAATTATTTCAAAAAATTCTCCCACAAAAGTTAATAACCTAAAACAAAATATAAAGCGATTCATTCGTACCCACCAACAATTGACAGAGATAAACCAGTCAAAAAATGTATATAAATAACTTTATAACAAAACTTTAAACATACATATATAAACGCCGATATAACAAACCGACTGGCTGTCTGTCTGTCTTCCTTCTTCTAAATAATGAGGTGTTAAATAAGCAATTAAATGTTAAACATGAGAAAACAAAATCACGTTTTGCGGGAGTTAAAATAAAACAAAAACAAACAAATCTGACCAATCACTTTGATCACCACTTAACAATATATAATTTGAAAAACAAATTATAAAACAGTAGCTTGCTAAGCAAATAAAACAAGTTGTCATAATATTATCACAGAAATAATATTAAAAAAAAAACATTTAAATATGCATAAAAATTCAATGTTAGAAAGATGCGAATTAAGAGAATTACAATTAAGGCGTTAAGCGACAAGCGTTTATTAACAGAAAACATAGCACTCGCTACTAAGAACTAGTTACCGCACTAGTTCATTGTCAATTTCCTTTCTTTTAGAATTAACACTGATTGTTATCTACTTAACATCTAAAGTCAAATTGATTTCAAATCCAATTTTGACTTAAATACTCAAGAAAATTTTTTAAATTAATTAATTAATCAAAATTAAAGATTTATCACAGAATTGTGCTAATTTTTTTTTTGGGCCGATTTTTTTATTATAAATAGAAAGTTTCTAAAAATCATTTATGGTAGAATAATTCACACGAACAAACTCAAGGATCGTTTAATCGATCTCGCTATCTATTGGAGTATATACTTTATGGTTGGTTGGTTAGATCCAATCTGTAGCAGGGAGAAATCTCAGGATACCATTAAGCTTAAATCCAGAGTCACAGAGAAAATGGAAGACCGTTTCATTCTTTTCTTTGCAAATGGGGCATTATTCAATCTCTATACATCCCATCTACTTTGGTTTATAAGGAATCTTCTTATTTCTCAATGAAAGATGGCTACAATACATTGGCCCTTTTACATGTGTCTAGGTTATTCCACCTAATTTCGGCCTTTTGAAGATAAAATCTGAAGATACTCTTTGATAAAACCTAACAGGGTTGTAGATATAAAGGGCAGATCCCGTTCTGGCAAGCTCATCTTTATAGATCGCAAAATTGAATTGTAGAAATTACAAACTTAATGCCAAACATATGTATGTATTTATATATACCCTACTCATAATAGAAAGAGTAGGGGCTATAAACATCTTATAAATTAGTTTAAGTCTATTTTATTCTCATATAAAAAATACTTTATATAGAACAAAAACGTGCTTAAGATGTGCAAAATGATTAATTGATTGATTAAAAAGAATGTGACACAAATTTCTTTAAAGAAAACAAAACCTGAAGTAGTTCAAATTATTATAAATAAAGCGAGGAAAAAAAAGAAAACGTTTTAATTCCCATAACATACAAACAAAATGATAACATAATCAACACGTTTGGGATATTAACTATAATTTAATATGAAAATTGGTAGTGAGGCATTTATTTATTTTATTCGCCTCTAAATGCACGTGCTGCTGTTAAATGCATTTCGCTGCTAACTACAACAGCCAACAGCTTTCGTAGCGAACAACAATAGTCATATTTAACTCGGACTATAGACTGTTTGGCTGTTGAGTGTCATTTCATTTCATTTATTTTTTTTTTATTAAAATGCGTATAGTAATCGTCCATAAGAGGCCCATTAGTCATTAAAGAGCCTAAACGAAATAGCATCAAGTATTAATTTACTGTGACTACTTTACTATAATATACATACATATTGTATACATACATATATGTATTTACGATTATACACTTGTATGACACCAACTAAATAAATGCTGAGTTTGTTGTATGATGTCTATATTATTACTTGAGTTCATGGTATAACTTAAATTTATATTAACGTTGTTATTGTTGTTTTAGTTGCTGTAGTTTATTAGCCAAATTAATGTGGCATTAAATCTCTTAAGGTTTATTTGCTGTTATTGTTGAGGTCTAGCAATTGAGAGTCTAGTAATCACAGTGGTTCGAAATTGTTTAAAATTATCACTAACTATTTTTTTTTTACAAATTATATTTTAAAAATGGTCTCAACTATTTAACAAGCCTAAAACACAAATTTTGATTTAAGTTCAACAGATTACATAAGCTTGATAAACAACCAAAATCTTCGAATGCTCTCAAAATGTATTAAAGGACATCAAACATTTTTGTTGTTGCTACATATAATTAACATCGAACTTCAGCCAATGATCTCAAACTACCTGCAGTTCCATCACACCAGCTTACAAATTCCTAAACTTTTAACTTATGTTTCAACAGATTGCTATAGTAATCTTAAGTCATTTTCCAATCCTGACGTACGTCCTAAAGTTGTATTGCTTTCTAATTTTTTTAAAAACTTCTGTTCCAACTTATATGCATCATTTCAAACTATCTAAAGTTGCATCAAACAAGCTTACAAATTTGATAATATTCAACATTTTCCAAACCCTTCAAACTAAATACTTTAAGTTGCATCAAACAAACTTAAAAACTTTTTTTCAGTTTTTTTTTTCCAAATCTCTACCACTGTCCATAAATATCCACAAAACACCGCTCTCTGCTACAACTACTGTCACCAGCATTTAGTCTCATAGGAAATTGCTGCGGCAACAAAAAAAAACTAAACCAATTGTGATATAGCGAATTTTAGATTAAGTCACATGGTAGTCTCTAGTTACTCATAATATTTTATGATTATGAACGGGTATTTAACAAAAAAAAAAAAACACTTGCAATAATATAAATAATATTACCACTGATGTTGTAAATGTCGTATTTTGTTGTACACAAAGTAGCCGTTTATAATGTCATTATCTTGTCTGTATTTCTATATCTACGTCTAAAGCCAACAACAGACCAACAACAATCATCCAACCAACTAGCCAACCATCCATCCATTCATTCATTTATTTATCCACAATCTATCCATTCAATTATTAAATTATAATGCTGTAGTTTAAGCGAAGTTCGGGGGGAGGGGATCTTAAACATTTCATAGTCGTTGTTTTAAACACGTTCCAGCTTAATTTAACCATTATCATCTATAATTATTTGTACAATTTGTCACTTTTACACGGAAAAACAATTGTGGTATTATGTTTATTTGTTTTTTTGTGGTCACACACTTGTTTCGTATAGAAAATTTTACAATGAAATTTATACTATGATTTACAAACAAAAGGTTATTTTTGATGAGATTAAGATGTATTAAGTTGTCATTTAAAATATTAAAATATTTTGTTTTTGTTTTTTTTTATTTTTTATAAATTAACATAAACTAAAGCATGTTATTTATATTAATGACTGATGAATAAGTAGAACATTTAACCTCTCAATTTTTGATGGTAATATGTATAATGTAATTAAAAAAGGTTAAATACGATTATATCATAGTTACTAGAAAAATAAGGACTTAGATCAAGTGGCAACTAGAAGAAGTCTGAACTCAATATGTCTGAACTAGAAGAAGTTTAAGCAATAACTCTATGTAAATCAGTTACACAATAGTTCCTATTTGAAATGGCTAAAGTTCCTAACTTTAAACTTCATTTAGAATCTTGATAATGAATTGATAATGATTAGTGGCGGCTGGAAATCGAAACAGGTCGCTTTCAATACGTATCTTAACATTACTACTTTCTTAATAAGCATATTTCTTAAAGAGCTTTCTAGGCATACTTTCCATACAACTTAATACTCATTGCCTTGAACTATTTATTTTTCTACTTTGGGCGGGGGAAAAAACTTTACAATTTCCAAGTATTTTTATTGCATTGATAATCATTAGTATGGAAAAGTATCTCCCACTTATAATAAAAACTATACACTTTTATCAAGGTAAAATATATATATCTATGTACCTTTAATAACAAATTAAGGTTAAGTGCATGAGAATCATCCTATAAAAACAAAAATAATACAAAAAAAAATAAAACAGAAACGCAAAAACTAAACTAGAACATAATAAATATTATGCAAGTAGGTAGAGAAGTACATACAACATTGATGAGATACAGATACAAATTGTAGTAAAAAAATAATAATAAAAACACTGGCAGACACTTACAATAATGATTAACCTTTCCATAATGATGAAGATATACATGAGTTTGTAATTGTAAAACGAAAAAAATGAATTCAAAAACATGCGAATTATTTTAAGAATATTTTTCTGTAAATAAAACACGAAATAGCAAAAAATAATAAAAATTGAAAAGCTTAGTTATGGCAAGAAAAATAATTAAGTTTAAATATAGAATAAATTAAAAGGATTTAATTACGCCTCTAATTATGCTATAAAGAATAAACTAGTTTGAGGCTACCAAAAGTGGTTTGTTTTAAATAACTAGTTAACCATTTCGGTATAGACCTATGTTCATATGTTCAACACGGGTTTTTTTCGGTTTCTCCTCTTTGTTAGCAGAAGACCTCTAAATCGTTTGACATATGAAACATAAATTCATTACATGATGTCAGAAATACAAATAAATCAACAGCCAACAATTGAATGCATATATTTTAAAAGAATAAATAGAAGAAAACAAAAAAAAAGATTGCATGTTTTAGATCAACTATAGAACACAATAAAGGTTACGGAGTTAGAATATCAAATTTGAACGAACACAAAAAAATATAGAGAAAAATCTAACATCATTGTCTCATTATTGTATGAAAATATTTTTCCTTCAACTTTTATAACATTGTGTTCTTAGCTAAATTACTCGCTGCTCTAACAAAAAACAATTTAAGTAATTCAAACCACATGCTTCAAATAACTATAATTTTCCACCAAACTATTAGTGTAATATGAAAAACAAATATTTGCAACTAATATTTTTATAATGGCAGTTAAAAGAAAAGCAAGAAAGAAAAAAAACTGATTATGTTATTAACCATTATGAAGAAGAATAAGCCGCTCGTATACATGTGGTCGACTTGAAATCATATAGAAAAGAACACTTACTTAACTTTAAGGCAATTTACATAATCAAGTCAAGCAAAAAATTTATTCCAAATTTGTTTACCATGGACTAACAATTTGTAATTCCTGAGTATTTCTATTATAAAACCTATTTCATTTTATATACTTTTGTTGTTTTTTTTTTCTTGCAGAAGGCTGCTACTACAACTACAATCATTACAATGAAGGCGATAGAATCATGACAAATGAGCCCTGTTTGAATTGTACGTGCCACAATAAGATGCTCATGTGCTATTTGCGTGTATGCCCGTTCACCAAGCCCATTGGACATGACTGCATAGTGGAGAAACGTGAGGATCAATGTTGTCCAATCATTACATGTCCCGAAGGTGAGTATTGTTAACTAAAGAAAATTACTTTATTTTGTAATTTACAATGTTATCTCTCTCCTATTTTCTTCTTTTTCCTACTGCCCGCAGTTCCTGTCGATGTTGCTCATATTGCTCCCGTACCTGGCACAGAATTGAGTTTCCCTGAGAAGTTTGGCTGCAGTATTGATGGTAAATTCTATTTGGAAGGTGCTCAAGTTCCATCAAATCCCAACAAACCTTGTGAACTTTGTTATTGTATTAAGAATCGTACGTCCTGTTTAATGCAAGAATGTACATTACACATTGATGGCTGCACTCCAATTTACAATAAGGGTTCTTGCTGTCCAGTACGCTATAATTGCGGTAAATACTTTTACTTATTTTACTTAAAAACAATAATACATTATTTTTTCTAAATTCTTAGACCACGAAAACGACGTACTCGAATTGGAAGACCATTCTACCACAACTGAAGCTACTACAACCACAACCACTGAACGTCCTACTACAGGTTTCATTCTTACCAGCACCATGTCTCCCTCTGTTTCAACCGATTGTGTTCATAATGGCGAATTATATGCTGATGGTGCTCGCATTGCTGGCGAAACTGCTTGTGAAAACTGTTATTGTATGCGTGGTGATATCATTTGTGCCGTTCAAGAATGTCATATGCCTATGCTTAATGGTAATGGTAAAACATGCCACGCTTTGCCTGCAGCTGAAGGTGAATGTTGCCCCAGTAATTATGTTTGCGAAGACGACACTGCCACTACACAAATTATTGAAGCCACTACCTTGCCTTATGGTAGCCTCGATGAAAATGAAAAGATTACTACTGCCGCTCCAGTCAAGGATCTTCATAGTGCCATACCCGAAGAAGATTTGCAATTGCAAACTCATATCGATGAAGAGGAGACTGCAACTAAGGCCCCCTCAACTGAAGGTGAATCAGAAGAAAAGGAAGAAGCCACAGAAGCTGGCATTATCGGTAAACCAACTGATGAACCAATTACCGCTACTGAAGATCAAGGAAAACAAGATGATGCTGAACAAGATTCCGTTACTAAGGTTTCTGAAGAAGCCGAAGCAACAACTGTATCTTCGACAGATATCAAACCTATTGAAGGTGAAGAGTTTGTTACTTCTGCTCCAAGTAGTGCTGATGAATTACCTGATCATCAAATTACCACTATTGAGGATCAAGAAAAACAAGAAGTCGCTGAACAAGAATCAGTTACTAAGGTTTCCGATGAAACTGAAGCAACAACTGTATCTTCGACATATGTCAAACCAACTGAAGGTGAAGAGTTTGTTACCACTGCTCCAACAAGTGCTGATGAACTACAAGAATCTTCAACTGTATTATCTCTTGGTGGTGATAATGAAAGTAAAACTGAATCATCTGAAGAAATCGTTACTAAATCACCCGCTCAAGAAGAAGAACATGCTGATGAAGAAGCAGTTACTAAAGTTCCTATTGCTGCTGATGAAATCTCTACTGACTCTACTGCTAGTGGTGAAGAATATGATACCGACACATCTGAAGAAGGCAAACCTGAACACGAAGAATCCGTTACCAAGATTCCTGCGGTTGATGCTGTAGAAGGTCAATCAGCTTCAGAAGTCACTCCAAGTGAAGATGTATCAGAAGTATCCACTGAATCCTCCGATGAAGTTAAACCTGTTGCCGGAGAAGAACTTGTCACAATGGTACCTACTCTTGGTGATGAAGGTATCTCAACCGAATCCGTTACGGAAGCTGGTGAGAAAATTGCTCCTATGGATATGGAACATACAACTGAGACTATCGAAGAAGCAGCTACCAAAATTCCATTTGCTGTTGGACAACAACATGATGAGTTTGCTACAGAAGCTCCTGTTCAATCATCTGAAGAGCAATCGACTGGAATTTCTGGTGAAGAAGCCGATGAATTATCTACCAAAGCTCCCACAGCTGAAGAAGAAGTATCAATTGCTGGTAAACCTGAAGAACAAGAATCTCATACCACAGGAGAAGAGGATGTCGCCACAACAGCAGCTCCTGGCAATGATATTATCGAAGATGAGCAATTATCTACTGAAAAACCCAAAGATGATGTTAAACCAGAAGAAGAAGAAAAAGAACAACAAGAAGCAGTTACAATGTTACCTACAACAGGACAAGAACCGGCCGAAGAAACCAAACCACATGGCGAAGAAGAATCTTCTTCCGAAACCTCGGTTGAATCTGAAGAAGCTGATATGGTTACTAAACTTCCTGTTTCTTCTGATGAAGAGCAACTATCTGCAACGACAGCTCCTGAAGTTGAAGAAGAAAAAGAAGATAAGGAACCAACTCAAGCTCCTGTTGATATTGCCTCTGTATCTACTGAAGAAGGTATTGAAAGCTCTACCGAAGTGTCTGAAGAAGCATCTGGTGAAGGAAAACCAGTTGACGCTTATAATGAACAAATTGATATTACCACAGGAGCTCCTACTAAATCTGAAGAAGACCACACTACCATTCCTTCAGCAGAAGACAAACCTGTACTTGCTGACGAATTGGGCAGTGGTGATCATGCTGACGAAGTACTATCCGAAACTTTTGTTCCTACTACTGAGTCTGTAACTTCTATTCCTCTATCACAAGAAGAATATGCCACGGCTAAACCATTCACACCAACAGAAGGCGAAGGAGACTCTACAGAAGTATCTGGAGAATCAGGAGAATCTGAAGAAGATACAAAACTTATGGATCTTACTACAGTTAAACCTTCTACTTTCGATGTTACAACATCTGCTGAGGAAATCAAGGTTGATCAAGATAAATTGGATATTACCACAGAAAAGCCCGCTATTTCCGAATATACAACATCTGCTGCTGAAGTTTCCCAAGACATCTCTGAAGAAGAAGAAGAAACAGCTACCATAACGCCTTCAGAAGAAGAGATTTCATTCAGTACCAGTACTCCAATTAAGATTGCTGATGAAGATAAAACCGAAGAAGAATCTTCTGCCGAAGACAAAATTGATATTACCACAATGGCTACATCGCTTGAAGAGAAACTTCCAACAGAAGAAACTATTAAAGTTGATTCCGAGGCTTCCATTTCGAGTACACCTAGTGCTGTTGATGAATCTGAAGAAACAAGTGGTGAAGAACACAAAAATAAACCCGAAAGTACTGAAGAATCTCTTGAATCAGAAGATATTACCACTCACAAAACTATTGAAGAAGCCGATCAAGAAACCACATCAACACCAACTGTTCATATTATTACAGAAGCAGAGGAAGATCAACACAAAGTTATGCCAGAAACAAGTGATCACAAAGTTGAAGAAACAACTGGAATTACAGATAGTCCAATGGTCATTATTGAAGACATGTCAGCCTTTACGACACCAGAACCAAATGTTCAAGAAGATATTAGAAAAGAAACCGAAACTGAGGAAGTTGAACAAACTGCTACCCAAAAACCATCAATTGGTGAAGAATCTTCAACATCCGCCACAATTAAACCAAGTGTCGAACCATCAAATGTTGAAGAAATGCCAGATATGCAATTGCCTTCAGTTATTCCAGGTGAAGGAGATTGTTTGGTTGGACAGAAAACTTATGAAAACAATACCATTGTTCCTACTTCTGACCAATGTGAAATTGTATGCAAATGTGTTAGCAGCATTGTTACTTGTGAACGCGTTAAATGTGATATTCCTGAAAATGTTGAACAATGCAAATTGGATGAAACTAGTACCAACAAGTGCTGCCCTTCATATATTTGCGATGTTGACGGTTTACCTACTAAGAGTGAAGATAGCATTGAATCAGTTGAAGAAGATGAGGATGAAGAAACTCAATACACAACAACTGAGGCTCCTCACAAACTTTCTGTAAAACCAACTGTTGAAGATGAAGCCGATATTGAAAAATCTGACACTACTAGCGTTAAACCTTCTTTAGCATCTGAAGGTGTTAGTATTCCTGAAATTGAAATGCCAGTTGCTAGTACTGAGGAACCAATGTCACATGTTAAGGACGAAGAAGAATTTGAGCAACATACTATTAAAACTCCTATTGAAACTATCGCTGAGGACAAAAAGGATATTATTGCTGAAGATGAGACACCTACTACACCAGCCGCTGTTGTCGAGGACATTGTTGTACCTCAATCAATGGTACCGGTTGAAACATCTGAACAAGAACCACAAGAAATTGTTACTGAAAAGGCTCAAGTTGAAGCAGCAGAAAAGGAAACTGTTGCGGAACACCCTGTTGATCAACAGCAATCAGAAGAAGAATTGGACGAACATACTACATTCGCACATGGTCTCGTCGATTCCACAACAGATTCTATGGTACATGTCCCTAGTGATGAAACAGAAGAAAGTGAAACTCAAACTACACCAGCAGTACCTTCATCTGATGAATATCATACTGTTAAACCAATTGAAGAAGAAAAAGAAGAAGAACCTGAAAGTCAAACATTGCCTACCTCATCAACAGAAGAAGAAGCTGACGTTACCGAAGAAATTCCTGAAGAACATGAAGCTCATACTTCTGCTCCTTCTGTGCCATTATCCGAAGAAGAAAAGGAAATAGAAACACAAACTTATCTTCCATCCCTTTCATCCGAAGATGACAAAGAGAAAGAAACACAAACTGTTCTTCCATCTAAATCATCTGAAGAAGATAAAGAGTTATCCGAAGAGACAGAAGAAACACAAACTGTTCTTCCTATTGGATCTCATGAAGAAAAGGAACCTTCCAAAGAATCAGAAACTCAAACTGCTTTCCCTATTGCTAGCGATGAAGTTTACACATTGGCACCATCTGTTGAAGAAACATCATCTGAAAAACAAGAAGAAGTTGCGGGTACTGAAAGTACAACTCCAGCTAGGGATACTGAATTCACAACTGCTGAAAAGGAGCACTCTGCTGAAGATTCAAGCGAAAATATATCAGAATTTACAACTGCTGCACCATTTAGGGATCACGATGCAGAAACTGATGAAGAAGATATCACTCTTACAACAGCTGTTCCTTCAATGGATGGCTCTGAATATTCAACATCTACTACTAAAAAACCATTTGAGGAAATCGAAGATCACACAATATCTTCAGAAGTTAAGGATCATACTGATGCTGCATTGTTGGATAATGTTGAAAGCGCATTCGGTTCAACAAGCACTTCGGTTCCAGAAGGACAAAAAGAAGATCATACCGAAGAAGATATGTCATCTACCGCTGTGCCAACCGTATTTGAAAAAGATGAAGTTCATACAATTGCTCCATCCACAGAAGGCGATAATGCAACTGTTAAACCTACCGGAGAAGAAGAATCAGTCGAAGAAGAATTCGATCGCACTACTGTTGCTTCCGAAACTAGTGATGAAGCATCCGTGGAATCAGTTACTTCAATGGGAGATGAATCTTTGGAATATACTGTTGCTCCTATTGTTCATGATGAGCTTAAGGAAACATCTGAAGATTCCGGTGTTCAAGATTCCACACCTTTCACTCCTATTAGCGAATCTCAAGAAGATGAACAACCTGATACCCAAACCTCCATTACTGCCTCAGAAGAACATACTCTTGCTCCATCTTCTGAAGAATCAATTATAGAAGATAAAGAAAAAGAAATTCAAACTACAGTTGTTCCAACCTCTTACGACGAAACTTCAGTTCAAACTACACCTACACCTTCAAATACTGATATTGCTTCAGAAAAACCTATTGACTTTGAAACCAAAATTGATACATCTTCGTCAGTTCCTTCAATGGATGAAGTACATACAGATATTCCATCTCATGATGTTGTTGAAGATATATCCGTCACTACAGCCGCTTTCCCTGTTGATAAGATTGATGAACACAAAGAATTGGCAGAGGACCACACAATTACCTCATCTACAGATGTTTCTATAGAAGAACAAACTGAGTCCACTGAAGAAGAAATCACAAGTGCACCAGTTGAAAAGGTCACCGAATCCACTAAAGAAAAGACTACCATACCCTCAATTGAAGATACTCAAGGTGAATTGGAACCATCTATGGCTCATACTGTGGCTCCTTCAGTTGAAGAAGAATCAGTTACCAAATCTCCTAGCGCTTCAGATGAATATACACCAGAAGATATTGAACACATGACACACGGACCTTTCACATCAGATGAAACCACTTCTGAAGTAATTTCTTCTGAAGAAGATATGAAGGAAGATGAACCTTTGGTTTCTGAAGCCGACAAAGAGAAACCAACAAGTGCTCTCGATGAATCAACCACAGTTGCACCAGGTGCGGAAATTGAAGTTCAAAGCACTCAATCTCCAGTTAAACAACCTTCTTTGGATCTATCTGAAGAAGCATCTGGAGAATCTATTGAATCTGAAGAAGAAATTGGCACTGAGCCAACCAAGATCCAACATATTGGCGAATTTGTTACTGAACGTGTGGAAGAAGCTACCTCTATACCAACACTCCAATCTAGCAGTGAGGAAGAAGATAAAGAAGCTTCTGGAGAGGAAGGTGAAGAAATGGAAATAGGCACTGAAACACATGAACCAGATGTTGAACATGAAGTTGAATTGTTTGTTACCACAGAGCATGCCGAGCAACCTGCTGTTGAAGTATCCACCGATAAATTATCAGAGGAAGAAATTAGTCCAGTTACAAAAGCTCCCATTGCAGATGAAGAATCTGCAACTAAAAAACCTATTTCATCAGAAGATTCCGTTCAGCAAACAGAAGAAGATGTTATTCCAAGTGTCACCAAAGCTCCTATGGCAGAATCTGAAGATGTCACCACTCAACATCCTGATAAATATGATAATGAAAATATTACAGTTAAACAGGAAGAAGAACAAGATATTCTATCCGTTACTAAAGCTCCTGTATCTGATGAACATATTGAACATGTTACTGATCAACAATCAGAAAGCGAAGAAGAAACTGAATTGGGTGAACATGTTACAACTGAAGTATCCAAGGAAGAAGTATTAACTGTTACTCAAGCTACAGAGTTAGAAGGATTTGAAGGTGTTTCATCTGAACAACCTGGAGCTCAAGATATGGAATATGTTACTAAAGCTCCAATTGCTGAGGAAGAGACTGAAAGTGAAGAAGACATTTCAACTGTTACCAAAACTCCTAGTGATATTGAAGTTGTTACTGATAAACAGGTTGAAGAACAAGATATACTCGATGTCACTAAAGCTCCTGTTTCTGAACAGGAAAGTGTCACCAAATCACCAATGGAATCTGAAGAACTTGAACATGTTACTACTCAAGAATCTGAAGAACAACATGTCGAACCTTCTGTCACTAAAGCTCCTTTGGCTGCCGATGAAATTGAACATGTTACCGCTCAACAAGCTGTCGATACTGAAGATATTGATTCTATTTCTGTCAAACAACCAGAACTTGAAGAAGATACTTCTGCATTTACTCAAGCTTCTGTTATTTCAGAAGAAGAATCAGAGAGTACAGAAGATATTGAAAGGCCAACTACAATATTACCCACGCAAGCTGAAGAAATTTCTGAAGTTACTGTTTCTCACGTTCCCACAGAAGATATTGAACAAACAACTGCTTCACACATTCAAGAAGAACTTTCTGGCCAGGACATTGAAACTTCTACGGATAAACAACCTGCAGATACTGATATGGCTACAACTAAACCATCGGAAGAAAGCTCAGAAACTTCAGATATCACTAAAGTGCCTGAAATATTGGAAGATACTGAAGCTACTACATCTAAATTCCCAGTTCATGCCGATGAAATCTACGATGTTTCAGTTTCTGAAAAACCAACCTCTGAAGATGAGGAAGAAAGTGAAGACGATGCTGATAAGACTGAAAAATATACTACTCAAGTATCTACAGTGGCTGAGCAAGAAGTACATGCAGATACAACTACCAAATTACCCGAACTGGCTGAACATATTACTGAACTACCAACTAGAGATACTGAATCAGATCTGGAATCTCATGATCAAGTTACTGAAATGCCTGTTGTTGCGGAGGTTTCAACCGATAAAATGCCTGAACTTACTGAACAAGAGTCTGAATTGCCAACTAGTGATACTGAATCCGCAGATGGCGAATCTCATGAAGAATCAACTGAAGTTCCTATGGGCGCCGAAGTATCAACAGACAAAATTGCTGAATTACCAGCAAAGGATACTAAATCAGATGAAGAATCTCATGAAGTGTCTACCGAATTACCAGTTTTCGCTGAAAAATTACCAGAACTTTTTGAACATGTCACCGAGGTACCAACTAAGCACGACGTATCAGAAGAAGAGGAATCCCAAGCTACTGAATTACCTTTGGGTGCCCATGTATCACTTGATAAACTACCCGAACATGTTACTGAGTTACCAACAAAAGGTGTTGAATCTGATGAAGCAACCACTGTCTTACCTGTGGTCGCTGAAGAATCTACTGACAAATTGCCTGAACATGATGTTGAATTACCAACTAAAGATACGGAACCAGAAGAAGACGATAAATTACATGAACAAGGCACTGAATTGCCTATTGATGCTCAAGTTTCAACCGACAATTTACACGAGCACATCACAGAATTGCCAACCAAAGATATCGAAACTGACGAAGAATCCCATGAACATGCTACTGATTTACCTGTCAGCAGTGAAGTGGTCACTGATAAATTATCCGATCATGTTACAGAATTGCCTGTGGTCACTGAAGTATCTACTGATAAATTGTCTGAACATGATGCTGAGACACCAACTGAAGTCACAGAGTCGGAAGAAAAGGATAAACCACATGAGCATGCCACCGAATTACCTATCGATGCGCATGTTTCAACCGACACATTACCCGAACATATCACAGAATTACCAACTAAAGATATCGAATCTGATGAAGAGTTCCATGAACAAGCTACTGAATTGCCTGTCAGCGGCGAAATGGTCACTGATAAATTATCTGAACATGTCACAGAATTACCAACTAAAGATATCGAATCGGAAGAGGAATCTAGTGAACATGCTACTGAATTGCCAGCCTCCTCTGAAGATAAATTACCAGAATTGCCAACAAAAGACACTGAATCGGAAGAAGAATCGCTCGAACAAGCCACTTTATTACCTGTCGATGTTCATGTTACAACTGACAAATTCCCCGAATTTGTCACCGAATTACCAACCAAAGATGTTGAATCAGAAGAAAAAGTTCATGAAGAAGCAACTGTGGTGCCTGTGTCCGATGAAGTATCCACCGATAAACTACCTGAACATATCACTGAAATACCAACTAAAGATGTTGAGTCTGAAGAAGAATCCCATGAAGAAGCAACTGAATTGCCTGTTGTTTCTCCAGTATCAACTGACAAATTACCTGAGATTGCAGAACATGTCACTGAATTGCCAACTAAAGATGTTGAATCAGGTGTTGAAGGTCATGGAGATACCACTGAATTTCCTTTGGTCGCACATGATGTTCCTACACTTGGACAAGCTGTTGAACAATCTACAGAAAGTGCATCTAAGGAAGAAGAATCTGCTGAAGAAACATCAACTGAAGCAGCTGAAGATATTAGCTCAGTTAAATTGCAACCAGCAACAACAGTACATCCCCTATTCCAACATCATACAACATTGCCTTCAGTTGCTATCGATAGCCGAATTGATGACACTAGTTCTCACACTACCCCAGTTCCCGCCAAGGAAGAAGAAACATACACCACCCCCACAGCAACAACAACAGTCAGCAGTTCGACATCAGAACCAGTCACTACATCTGCTCCACACTATCAACCACAACCACCAATTTATGGTAAACCTCCACAATATGGTCCCACACAATACGAAGACGAATACACTGATGAAGATGAGGGCGAAGTCTTTGGTCCTGGCACTTGTCGTTATGGTGGCAAACTTTATGTATCTGCCCAACAAATACCACGTGATGATCCTTGCGACTTCTGTTTCTGCTTCCGCAGCGATATCATCTGTTTGCAACAATCTTGTCCACCACCAATTGCCGGTTGTCACGAAGAGCCCATTTCCGGTTTCTGTTGTCCCCGCTACGAATGTCCGGTTTCCATGGCAACCGTACTCAATATTACAACAAGTACCACAACGACAAGTACCACTTTACCACCACATTTCCTACATCACTCTTATGGAAATAATGTACAACGTAATGGTTGTCTCATCAATGGCAGATCATATAGAGTGGGTGAGAAGATTGAATCAACAAGTGGTCCATGCATTAATTGCACGTAAGTATTGGAGGCTTAAAAAAAACATTAATATTTGTAAAATATTTAATATTTTTTCTTCTATTTAATTTTTACTTGGCCTTCATCAGATGCGGCGGTGATGGTAAAATGAAATGTGATCCCCAGGCTTGTGTTCCTGAACCTACCATGCAACAAGTAATGGCTGTTGTAGCGGCTGGTCGCAAAAGATGAACCCCTAGCCATGCTAATTTAAACTAATTATTAAATTTTTTATATAAATTAAGATTAATACAGTTACAAAACAAAAAAATTCTTTACCACAACAATCCTTCCCCTTATCCGTTTTCCAACACAACTACACCAAATCAACTGCGAAAATAATACTATTTTCTCCACTCACTAAATATAATAACGACCAACGACTTGAACAAGTTTTAACGGAAAACAATCACAATTTTTGAATGAAATTTTAATTAACAATTAACTGTTAGCAAATAGGTGCCAATATATAAAGCGGACATACGATTTTTAGACTCCCTCTTTTATTCAAACCATTGAGATGCAAATTTAATAATTACGAATGAATTAGCTTATTTGAAGCAACCAGTGATATTGTACTGTATACATAGTATAGGTGCAATTAATTAAGTGAACACGAAAAAAAAAACAAAACAAAAACGCACACAAAAAAATTTATATACACTCGAAGAAATTATATACACGAAAGAAAAAACTTTTTACTTTGACATAGAGAAAATAGAAAACTTTCAAATTTTTTCTGTCAAAATTTAGCACTCTTAGTATGATTAGGAAGATAGAATCCCCAGACTTGTAACATGGTTTTTTGTTCAACTGCCCATGGGAAACAGCAAGAAACTTTAGATAAAACGTTACATTCAAGAGACTCAATAAACCGCGCTTTCTCTAAAGTTTCTATAGATTCCCATGACCAGAGCAACAAGAAATAGTGTTATGACGATTAGGATATAAGGATTCACCAATTAATTTTCTTTTTTTTTAATTTTTATTGTATTCCCTTTACTGACCAACCCCCCAAAACCCTTCTCCCCTTTAAATTTTTATAAGCTAATCCCTTTTGATACCTAAATATAAGTTTCTATTTTATAAATTATTTAATTAATATTTTTATACATAAAATAAACAAAAAAAAACAACAAATGAAATGATAAAGAAAATAAGAATGAAAAAAAATTGTTGCTTCTAGTCTTCTCTTTTTTTTTAATATAAAAGAGCAACAACAAAAATTATTATACATTTAAAATCAATTTTATAATTTCCTTAAAGTAACGAAACTAACGAACAAAAACAAAACACATTTCAACTATGTATTAAACTACGTTTTTAATAGCATTTTAACTACGTTTTTATTTTATTTTTTAACAAATGAAATAGTTAATAACAAATAAACAGAATGTATGATTAATGAACGTAAAGTGAAATATTAAGAAAATCATAAAGAAAGTAGTTTTTATAGAATAAAATTTTCAAATAAAATCTTACGTATCATTGTGAAATTTTGTAAGTGTAGTAGTATGTAATAAATAAATAAAATTAGTAACTATTTAGTAGTTTCCAGCAAAAACAAAATAAAACGTACTTTTAAACAAAAACTTAACTATAAACTCACCCAAAAAAAAAAAAAACAAATAATAATAAAACGCCCTTTTATCAAGAAAAGTAACACAGAAACAACTAATATTAAATGTGTGGAAAAAGAAAACACAACAAGTAAGGATTTTTTATACAAAAATTGAAACTAATGCTCGACTGATTGAAAAGCAAGTACTTTAAATAAATAATAATAACAAATTAACTAAATATAATATAACAATCAGTAAACTTAATATAATAACAACAGTTTTGTATATGTAGTTTTTTTGTTTTTTTTTTTTAAGAAATTAATTTACCCAAAATATTTTATTTTTTATATATTTTTTTCAATTGCGCTTAATTTTCAATTATTAATTTTCAATCACTTGAGCTTTAGTTTTTGTTCCCTACAACTTTTTTCCTTTAAACTTTCTTTTATGATTTTTTTTCTTTATATTTTTTATAATTTTGCAATAAACAATTTTTTAGTTTTTAAGTAAATATGTATCTTTTTTTAGTTTTATGTAGTAATTTTTTTATATATGTATTTATTTTTTTTATTTCTTAAACAATATGTATATCCTTTTTTTAAACCTACTCTTGTTTAACTTTTTTATAATTCTTTTTTTTTATATAATGAAATGCTTAAATAATATTAATTTTATTATTTTAATTTTCTATTGCCTCCAATTGTAGATATTAATTAATTAAATATGTGCGAATATTAAAATGAGAAAAAAATAAATAAATAAAAATAAAGAAAATTCAGTGTTTTTATTAGTTATTAAACACTAAATTTTAATTATTAATAATAAATAAAAAATTGTATTTTAATTTTTTATATATACATAAATAAAACAAAAAAAAAAACATTCTGTTCAAAACGAAAAAGCGATAATAAAAAATATGAAAAAATATATATAAAACATTATGCTTTTATTACTTTTGGTTAGAAATTGATAAAGATTAGTATTTTGAAAACTTTTTAAAATATGTTATTTGGAGTAAAATTTGCAAAACGTTAATATTACAAAAACATTCAGTCAAGTATTAACTACATATGTGCCAAATGAAAAACTTAATATGACTCAACATCTACAAAAACATCTTTGGCGGCTGAACGGCGGCTTTGCTATCCTAAAAACACTTTACGCCCACCTATAAAAAGGTCGCCCATTTTTCATCCCAACCCAGCATAAAACGAAGTACTTCCAAAAGAATATAATTGATCAGCACTTCAAAAGTAGCACTAGGTGATTTTTTTTACCTTCTGTGGAAGTGATGTTTATTGACTTAAAAAGAAGCGAAAACAATCCCTTTTTTTAATTGAATCTTTTTTTTAATAATTTTTTTTAAATTAATCCAATTTTATTTTTTAGTTAATTAATAAATGCGTGTAATTTTTTATGTTTGCTAATATACTTGAGTCAAATAAGATGTGTTCTATAATACTCCAATTGTACGTCCTAATAACTTTCGAAAAAAGAACTTAAAAATTACTTCTTAAGACTGACTTCAAATGTAGTGAATTTGGAATAAAATAAAAACGACATTCCTCCTATGATAGGCCTGTGTTAAAATCATTACTTCATCAGGCCTTTTCAGTACTTCCATGGAGTAAATTCTATTTGTTTGTTCTTCTTTTTTTGCTGGCAATGTTCAAATTGATATTAAAGTTAATTTGTACAGAATTTGAAAATTATAGCCAAAATATTACCTTAATAAACGATTTCTTAAATTTAAATAGAAGTTTGGTACCTTCTGCCCCTAAAATCTTATCCGACAATTTATTAACCTAATGTTCATGTGGATTTCAAAGTAAAAAATTTAAAAATTTTGCCTTTAATAGTCAGATATAAGAATTTGTACACTCAATCCCTAAGGAAGCTACCATGATCTCCGCGAATGTTTCTCATAAATATATACAAAAAACTTAAAGGTTCAATCCCCAATAGTTTTTTTTTTTTTTTTAAATTAACGAATTTAATAAATTAAATCCAAATGGGTGTGCCACTTCCCTATCTGCTAGTCCGAACTAAATTTGTATGTGGGTGCGTCCCTATATGAGAATTTAAGAACTAAATTTGGATGTGGGTGCGGCAAGTCACCCTTTTAAAAATTTGCAATTTATTATTCCTTGCAGACATATAGGAAAGCAATACAAAAATTGCAGAAAAATCGGTCCAGTCGTTAAGCTGTCTTTAAAGTCCAAACAAACACACACTCATTTTAATATATAAATTTATCAGAGATTTATTAATGTTGCCATTAGCAAAAGCCAAACTTCAATTGTTTTTGTCATTCTGGATGCTAACACGATCTAATCACGTCCCCCCACCTGTCTTTCCACAATATGCACTCATATTGAAAAAATATCTACAATTTATGATCTCTCATAATTTCCATTCAAAAAGGAATTTTTAAAAAGCTCTCCATCTTATCATGTTCCCCACATGTCTGTCCACAATAGGCACTCATATTGAAAAAATAGCTACAATTTATGATCACTCATGTTTTCCATTCAAAAAGGAAAGAAAATAGCAAAAATGTTTAAAATTCAAGTTAAATTTAAATGCTTACCCCAACAGTAGAAAATTAAAAAACGAAGTAATTGGAAAAAGCTAAAATTTTTCACCATTTCTATACAAAAATTGTTAAATTAACAAAAAACGTTCCCATAAGCATTAAGAATTGTTAACTCAACTCAAGGAAAACAGAATTGTTAAAAAAATGCATTCGATATACTTAAGGTTCAATACCAAAAACAATATTCTTTGCAAAAATGCCAAAATATTCACACGGACTAAGGTTTAGTTGGTTCAAACCAACCAAAAAACTCATTGGACGAATGTGATAAATGAATAAAACAAAAAACGCCCAGTAACCACATCATTTTGGCAACTGGCAACGCAACAGAAGTGACAACCGATACATAATCGAAACATTAGGCTTTCTTCACAAAGATACCAACAAATTCATACGAATAAAGGTATCACTAGAAACACCTTTAAAACTATCTTCCCAGACAATGTAAATCTTTGCAGAAAAAAGAGTCATGGACTGGTAATTTGTAATGCAAAAGACTATGCAGTTTAAGGAGTCATTATAAGAAAGATAATGATCACTTACTTGAAAATCTTGATCGGCCACAGCATGCATCTTCCTTTTTTTCATATTGTATACATATTTTTCCATTATATTTATTATATTAAGCAACATTTTTATTTATAATTTTCTTTTATCAAAACTTTTTTATACATACATATGTATCTATGTATGTATTTCTTTTAACAAAACCGTGGTTTTGTTTGTGACAAAACAAAAATATATATTTTTCCATTTCAACACATAAACACAAAAACACTTTTAAAGATTTTCTTCATTATGTATAATATACGAATTAAATTATAATTTTAACAAAAATTTTCACTTTTTCACAATTCCATCGAAAAAAAACTAACTAAAATGTCTAAAAACGCGCCAACTGTAAGAATATATAAAAGGAAACTGTCAATAAATTGACAACAGAAATCAGTGCTGTAAAACGTTAAAATTCCTAGCTAAAATTATATGTAATAAAATGTCCCACATTTGTTAACGGTTTCATCCGTTGTCATAATGAAAAACAGAGTTGCTATACTTTTATTTACAAACAGTCCAACAGCTGATTGACATTTACTGACGTTGTTGTTGTAACTAAAAATACATTTTTTGTTTAACCTTAAATGGTTTGTAGTTTATAATTCCCCAAATAATTATTTTGCTAAATTAGCAAATTTTTGTGTAATATTTATAGAAAATGTCCTAATTTGTTTAATATAAATGTGAATATTTTAAATAGTTTATTTAATACTCAAGATTTTATCCAAATAAGAAATAAAAATGACTGCCTTGGCCACCATCAATTGGTTGTTTATTTGTGGTTTGAGCTTTTGTTTAGGCGGTGTTGTGGTGCTAAGTTTAATGCCATTGAGCTCAGGTAAGTTGTTTGACCTCAGCTAACAACTTTGGCCTAATTTTCTATTGTCCTTTACGTTTGATTTGGCAGATTGCATTTGTCCCATTAGCAGAGGGAAGCCAAAAGTCGAAAATGCTGATATACAAAGTCGTACCTCCGATGAATTACAAGTTGTGCACAAATTAGCCATATTGGTACCATTTCGTGATCGTTTTGAAGAGTTGTTACAATTTGTGCCTCATATGACCAGTTTCCTTAAGAAACAGGGTTTAAATCATCATATATTTATTTTAAATCAAGTTGATCGCTACCGCTTTAATCGTGCCTCTTTAATAAATGTGGGTTTTCGTTTTACCAGCGGTGTATACGATTATATAGCCATGCATGATGTTGATTTATTGCCTTTAAATGATGACTTGCATTATGATTATCCCAGTGAGGTGGGTCCGCTGCATATTGCAGCACCAGATTTACATCCCAAATATCATTATGAAAATTTTGTGGGTGGTATTTTGCTAGTGAGGAGGGAGCATTTTGAAGCTGTAAATGGTATGTCAAATAAGTACTGGGGTTGGGGTCTGGAAGATGATGAATTTTATGTACGTATAAGAGATGCCGGCCTGCGTGTAACAAGACCCCAAAATATTAAGACTGGTGTTAATAACACTTTTAAGTAAGTTTTTTTTTCCGTCCAAGACAGAACTTGAATATCTTTTCTAAATTATTTAATTTCCAGCCATATACATAATCGATATCATCGCAAAAGGGACACACAAAAATGTTTCAATCAAAAGGAGGTGACACGTAAACGTGATCGCCAGACGGGCCTTAACACTCTACAGTATAAAATTCCCAAAGTCTATGACCTGACAATTGAGGGTATACGCGTAACCGTGTTAAACATAATGCTGGAATGTGACTTAAATGATACACCCTGGTGTGATTGTACTGGCGCTGCGGCAGCCGCACAAGCAGAAGATTTAAAATCTGCTTAATTGTAAAAACAAAATGCCATAAATACAAGACAAGTACTACAAAGTCTTTTTTGTTAATTTTTTTTATTTTTATATATAAACCTATATCATTTCTAAATCTTGCAATATATCCACTTAAAACTATAGCTTAGTAGACATGTACCATACCATAAAGGAATGTCCAGAATAATACATAAGTACATAAAGCCCCCATAAAACTGTTAGTCAACAGACTTTGGCGATTAATGAAAAACTTACGCCAACCAGTACCGGACTTAGCGAGTACCAAAAGCCACAAAACAAATACCGAAATAAAGTAGAACAAAAATCCTAGCAGACCATTCAAACCCAAGATACCTAAAATATAAATATAATAATTTTTGTTAAAGAAAATTACAAAATTTTGATAATAACAAACTCACCCGCTGCACAGCCCGATATGGCAGCCATTGATGTGCGGCAATATTCCACGGCTGAAATATTGTGTCTAATAGCAGCCTCACTATAGGCAACAATTTCACCAGTTTTTGAAGCAATTGGTTTAACACGCTGCATTTTTATGATAATTAATTTATAAAAGGCAAATTATTTGCAATAAATATATTTTTTTCCTAAAAAACACGTCCAATTGAGGTGAAAGAAATTAATATTAATTAATGTCAAAGTACAGCTGTCAAATGTATACTTTGTTTTGTTATCGAAAATGCTGTGTTTAGTTGTCATATAAAGTTAACGCTATGCGACACTCATAAAAAGTAGTGAGTAATTTTATTTTCATTGCTTTGGTACTTCAGAGAATTACATTCCTCCCCAGACCATAACATTTATAAACCGTTTAGATTTTGTAAACGTTAACTAGCACATCATTAATTTTAGCACTACTATAGCTATGTTTAAAATATTTTTCATAATTGGAACTTTATAAACATAATTCTGTAAAAAATAGGTAGCAATGGGTTTAAAAAAAGGCACAGGCAACAAATAATTACAATAATTACGAGATTTTCTCAAAGAATTGCAAGGTTTTCTAAACCTTAAATATCGCCTTTGTTTTATTTTAGTCATATTTCAGATTAAATTTCAAATGAAATATTAATTTTTTTCTTAGCAATGCTTTTGATCTGTTGAACTTATCTTATTTTGGATCGGTATTTACTGTAAAGATCGAGTAGTAACTTTTTAACAAGAATATTTTTATTTTCTTGTAATAATTTTTTATTTTAAAAAAATATTTCAATAAAAAACTTTTGACAATCTCATATTTTTCCGATTTTTGACGTTAAAATATTCTAACGTCTTTATTAAAGCTAGAGAATTAAAAATTCGTTAATGTAACCGATATTTGTCGTTGCTTTACAATATCGGTAGTTAAAATTAAAAAATTACTGTACTGAACTAAAGATTTTTAATTTTTTTAACAATTTGGGAAAAATAATATCACACACTGTTTAGAGATGATACAAATTACGATTTCCATATAGTCAATGTAAACACAACACCATTCTTATCATCATTAACTGCAGTCAGTTGTTTTTGACATTTTATTTTCACATAATTTTCCCAGCAAATACGAACAAAAAATTCATTTCTAATTGGAATTTGGACAAATTAATTAACGTCATGTTGTGATAAAAACAAAAGTATGAAAAAACAATAATTTAAAAACAATATTGTGCAAATTATTAACAAATTAATACATAAAAATATAAAAAAAAATAATGAATATATAAAGAAACCCCAAAATAAATAGAAAAGCGATAATCAATTATCATTAAGGAAAACTAATAAAAAGTGATTGGAACAAAAAAATATATTTAATTGGTCACAATGTCACCTCCTAAAACTTGTGCTGTATGTGGTGACAAAGCACTGGGTTACAATTTCAATGCTGTGACCTGTGAAAGTTGCAAGGCATTCTTTCGACGCAATGCCTTGGCTAAAAAGCAATTCACCTGTCCCTTTAATCAGAACTGTGAAATTACCGTGGTCACACGTAGATTTTGTCAAAAATGTCGTTTGAAAAAATGTCTAGATATTGGCATGAAAAGTGAGAATATCATGTCCGAAGAGGACAAAATGGCCAAACGAAGAAAAATTGAAAGTAATCGAGCTAAGCGAAAAACTAATGAACATAAATCTCCAGAAACTATGGGTGGTAATCGGGAGCTTAATAGTATTGAGGGACAAGGTGAAACGGCAGTTGCTGATAGTAGTGGTTACGATTCATTTGCTGGTAATTATGATTCTCGTAGTTGTGGTTCTTTCGATAGCAATACAGCTGGCTCAACGACTGCGGGAGCTGCTCCAACTTCAAGCTCAACATTGTCAACTGCAGAAGCGTTACGTGATGTTAATCCCGAATTAATGACAGGAGAGGAAATGGTTGAATTTATTGTGGGAGATCCGGATAGGGCGTCACAAGCAATAAGTAAATTAATGAGAACTCCAGCGGAAGCAGTAGCTACGCTGGAAAAGATAATTAATTCTCAAAAGGATGCTTTGCGTTTGATATCACATTTAATAAATTATCCAGGCAAGTGTAAAAATATAAAAATATAGGCGTTAGTGTATAAACTACACCATTTCCAATTGTATTGCGAATATTGGAAATAAATATAAATAGAAAGCCCTGAAATACAAATGGAAATTTCTGAAATAGAATTAGAAATGTTGTAGTTCTGATTAGAAATAGAAACATTAATATGTACTTACTTCTATAGTGTGTTTTTCTATCTATAAAAACCTTATTTCTTTGTATTTTTATTTATTTTTATCACCTTTTCTGTTCTATTCCAGGCGATGCTTTAAAAATCATTAGTAAAATTATGAATTCACCCTTTAATGCTTTAACAGTATTTACCAAATTCATGAGCTCACCCACCGATGCTTTAGAGATAATATCAAAGATTGTTAGTTCTCCACAAGAGGTATTGCAATTCATTAAGAATTTAATGGATTCTCCCGAGAATGCCATGGATATAATGAATAAATTCATTAATACACCAGCCGAAGCTTTACGTATGCTAAATCAAATCTTTAAAGGTCACAATGAGAATAGTGGACAAACTTCAGAAAAGAATATTGATCTAAAAGATGTTATTAAAAATGTACATGATTTAACAACGCCCGAAAATCTAACAGTAAATGAGCAAACCACAAGAAATTCTAATGTTGCTTCACCAGCAAATGATAATATTCTTATACATTCTATGCTTAACTATCCCAGTCCGAATGATGTTAATAATGTTATGCCAACGGCATTAACATCTCCCACACATGTCTCTACACCAGCCACTCCTTTATCCATTGATAGTGGTCATTATGTTACTCCACCTCTGTCTGTAGCTGGTCCTGCTACAGAATCCCTAAACATGTCATCGCCATTACAATATCACTCTTCGCCTGGAATTAGTTCAACAGGTCCTTCAACTCCTCTACTACCAGTACCACATGATGAATTACCCAGTACCTCTTCGGTAGGTCTTCTATCACCACCCTCTGAAGTTGATGCCGCTGCTGCGGCTGAATTTGCCAGTGAACACTTTGATATTAAAACCTTTATACAAAATTCATTTCCTGCTAACTCCTATACGCCCGGTGATAGTTTAAATTCTTTAGAATCGGTATTAACCGAAGTGATACGCATAGAATTTCAAGCCTTTAATAATTTACCACCAGAACCGCGTATAAAACATGAACATACAAATTCTATGCTTAATCTATCACAAAATTCCGATGATATACATAGAGTATCACAGTATGGTCATATTAATTGTATACCACAACAGCAATCGATGCAATGTCAACCACCGGTTGTGTGTTCGCCCTCAACAAGTGTTAATATGTCGCGAGATCTAAATGAAACTGAATTAATGAAATTGCGAGAGTTAAAAATGGCCAGTGAGGCATTATATTTGCCTGTCGATGATGATTTGAGTGTTCTTATGAGTGATGATAGAATTAAGGTAAGTTTTTTTTTGCTCTAAAGTTTTATATTTAATTTAACAAAAAAATTGCATAAAATGATTGGTTTAAAAGAAACGTTATTAAATATTTTATTTAAACATTCTTTCCTGCAAACTAAAAAGTGTTTATTTGTTTTTTTCCAAGTAGAACTCAAATTGATTAGGCCTGTTAATAAAATATAGTTAAAAAACAAATAGAAATTAAACAACTCTTATATGTTTGATATAAAAAAACATTCCTTATTCATTAATGTCGAAATGATGATTTTGCGAATAAAAACATTTTTATCTTTTAATATAAAATAAATTTTAATAAATACTTCATTTGTTATTAGAAACAAAAACTATCAAATTTTCTATAATTTCTTTTTGTTCAACTTTATTTTTTATCTTATCATAAAAACTTCTATAGACTAATTTTCAATTGAATTGAAACACCTGTTGGCGTAGCTACAAAATACATTTTAATAAATACGTATCATTCCTATAATATTATACATATTTGTATGTATACAATTCATAAATATATGAATGAGTCAAGAGGTCTTTTATCGCTATGTTTGTAAATAACTACCAATCAAAATTTACTGCAAACAAAAGCCTCTAAGAATTTCCCACAATATAAGAATATTATTTTCTGTTTCGATTAATATTACAACTAGGTCTAAAACTTAACTAAATAAAGATTATAAATGAATAAATAAATAAACTTTTTTTTAACTTTTTTTATAATAAAAGTAAACTAAAGAATGCTATTTGTTGTTTTCATTTATTTTCCTACAAAACACCTGTTGGCTGTTTTCGAAAATTAAAATTGAAACTGTTATGCAGTTTTTTTTTTGTATTATCAATGTTTGGTTATCAATGAAGCTACTGGGAGTACAGCATTTTTAGTTATTTTCAATTTTAACTTTTTGTTATTATCTTTTTTAAACAGACGGTTTTTTGCTCTATTATCATTTAATATAAAAAATGATAAATATTTATACATATATGATATCGTTATGTATATATTTCATTAGCACTTTTCAATTTCTTTAATGCTATGCATTGAACCAAAACAGTCATACTTATGTTTATCTTTTTTGCAAATATGTAGATCAAAGTTTATGCCCTACACCACCATAGTGGTACACCATTCCGCCCAGACATAGAATTCATAATAGTTTTCCATTTATAATGCATATTTTTTATCACACAACAACATTTTCTAGCCCGAAGATACAAATCAAGATCCAAAACTACTACAAGTGATAAATTTAACGGCCGTCGCTATAAAACGTTTAATAAAAATGGCCAAAAAGATAGCAGGCTTTCGTGATATGTGTCAAGAAGATCAGGTGGCCTTACTGAAAGGTGGCTGTACCGAAATGATGATAATGCGTTCAGTCATGACCTACGATGATAATCGTAATACATGGAAGGTAGAAAAATGCTAAAAATTCAAGATATTTAATTACAATAATATATATACATATTATAGATACCTCATACCAAAGATGACATGTCCAATATAAGAGCAGATGTTTTAAAATTAGCCAAAGGTAATGTTTATGAAGAACATATTAAATTTATAAGTACATTTGATGAAAAATGGCGTATGGATGAGCACATAATATTAATAATGTGTGCCATTGTATTATTTTCACCCACAAGGCCACGTATTATACATTCCGATGTTATCAGATTAGAACAGGTTTGTACTAATGATTACATTCAATTTTGTTTCTTTTATTTTTATGAAAACCATATTATTTGTAGAATTCTTATTATTATCTTCTGCGAAGATATTTGGAATCTGTTTATCCTGGTTGCGAGGCTAAATCGGCTTTTATCAAATTAATACAAAAAATTTCAGATGTTGAACGTCTGAATCAATTTATTATTGGTGTCTATTTAAATGTTAATCCATCACAAGTTGAACCTTTATTAAGAGAAATTTTTGATTTAAAAAATCATTAGTTTTATTTATGTATATATATTCCTATTTTATTTACTGTTATTTTATCTAAATTTTATATTATATTTTATCTAAGTCTTTATTGTTAAACTCTGTAATTGTTAATCCATTAAAAGCATAGAATGCTTTAAATCAATTGTAATGTACCTTTGCTGTTTAACTCCTCTTTTGTTTTAATGTTACAATTTGTACAAGTGATAAATGTACAAAATAAATTAAAAACCAAGAAAAAAATAATATAATATATCAGTATATTTTCTTAAAAAATATATAAATAACTATTATTAAACAAGTTCTATTATATCAAAGAGAGAAAATGAAATAATTGTGCAATTTTTATTCTATCATTGTATAAACTATACTTGTTAATGTAAATGTGTAATTGTTTTTATTCTATTAACAAATTAGTATAATATTTGCCTGTATAAATAGTTAATTAATTGTTTAAATTTTAATTTATGTACAATATTTAAATAAAAATAATAAATTATTTTAAATAGAAATGTTTATTGTTTTAATATTCCTTCTCCATTTTCTTTAGAAGGTTTTTGCATTTTCTTGAGAAATATTAAAAATATTAAATATTAAAAAAAAGTATTCTTTCTATTCCTATTCTTTCGATTCCATGTCCATCTCTTGGCTAACGCGGATATATGATGCCTGCCTAAAATGGTCTTATATACCCGAACCTTGGACCAAGTGCACAGTGGTCTTCATACCGAAAGGAGGAAATACCTCTCACACGAAGCCAAAGGATTTTAGACCAAATAGTCTATCCTCCTTTCTTTTCATAACTTTGGCTTTCAACAATGTTCACCCTGGGTCGATAACAACGGCTCTAACTTGTCTGGTCATAAACTAACCAATAATAGCTTTCATCAAGAGATTACTAACTCAACGGATCATTATCTCTGAAATGGGATCAGCAAACGTAACAAAAGTGAATTGAAGTTATCGAATAGTGCTAAATATCTGGGAGTAATACTAGATTCAAAACTATCATGGCGTTTGAACACTCAATCTAGAGTGTCAAAAGCGGCTGCGGACTCATACTCGTGTAAGAGAGCAATTGGTAAACCATGGGGCAAGAATACATGGTATTGACTACCATGTCAAAGAGCCATTTGGTATTCTTGCCCCATACTATTGTATGGTGCACTAGTATGGTGGAAGTTAGGTTCCTCGCTTGCTAGAGAGCATACCGACCCTTTTATCGGTATACCGCTTTCAACCTGCAAACGCTCGATACGTGAAAAATATATGTGCTTGTGCAACGCAGATGGGTCGACTGAAGCCACCTGCAGACAGGCAAAGATCATGTGGCCATCTTACAATACACAAAGATACCAGGCTCTTTTCTACATTCCGAGAGTTAATCTACGGAACTTAACATCAGTGGTAACTGGCCACTGGCCTTTCGGACTCCATGCAAACTAAACTTACATAGTAACGACTTCTGCAGGAGCTGCCAGGATGAAGAGGAAGAAGAGAGTATAACTCAATTCATCTGTCATTGCCCCGCCCTAGCTGATCACAGAATGGGTCTGCTAGGTAGCTATTTTCTGCATGACTTAGCGGATCTATCGGTGGTTGATATCCGAAAGATAGATTCCTATATTCGTGCGACAAGCTGGTTCGGTATAGGAAACCAGAGTGATTAGGTCGAAATGTACTAATACGCCGACCGTTTTCTCTCGTTTTAGGTATCACGAAGGGATCAGAATACTGGACCCAAGTGTTTCCCCAGTGAGGACATCGCGAGGACGACCTGCCTAACTAACCTATTCCATATATTCTATCTATCTATCTATCTATCTATCTATCTATCTATCTATCTATCTATCTATCTATCTATCTATATCTATAGATAGATATATCTATCTTTTTATAAATAGCATCTATAAGGACCAAATTTCAATTTATCCATATGTTTCGGGGATATTTAGAGGTGTTCCTGTAAAATTTAAAATTTCGTCGAATTTTCATGTTTAGTCAGTTAGACCTATATTTATGTATATATATATTCTTATGTGTAAATTCCATATGTTTACCAAGGCCCAGTAACGCGGTCCGGGCACCACTAGTCGAAAATAAAACCACAAATATGTATATATTTTTTTCATTTATTAATAAACATATATGATTATTTATTTTGAATATATAACTTTGCATTTTGATGCATACATGTATATGTAAGTATAATAAACATAATTTTCCAAAACCATTAAATGTATTCCAACAAAGAATTACAAAACTTAAAATAACGAACATCCAAAAACAAAGAATATTTAGAAAATTTTTCATAAATGGTAGTTTTGTTTTTTAAAACAATTTAATTTTTTTTTTAATACATTTCATGTAAATAGAACACACATACAAAAATTTCTTTTTTTTCCCTTGATGATAAATTTGTATACCAGTCGACCGAAAATACATACTCTACATGTAAAATATACCACTAGTTAAAATATGCATGTAAAAATTTATATAAATTTACATATAAAATCAATAAACAAAGATCAAAGAGCACATTTTTGATGGGATTGTTGTTTTGATTTAATTTAAGATATTTTCTTTTTAAGAACAAAATAATGAAAAAAAAAAAAAAATACGAAGCACTCATTTGCACAATCAATTACAGTCTTTAGCCCATTGTAAAAATTCAGGCAATTCACTGACGGCCAAATTACGTGATAAAGCTTTAACACGTAAATTACGATCGGTTGTTATAAGCACCAATTCAGTTTGTATAAAACATTTACCATCTATAGCAGAGTAAAATTAGTATCATTTTAAGTTTATTATATTATACCAAAACTAACCTTTACTGGTTTCCGAACTCATAGTTTTAGATAATGCTATAGCTGTAGCTAATATTTTATCATCATTCGAAACATGTTCCTCTTCAACTAAAGCGAATAATGAGGCATTTATAATAGAACCTTTGGTAGTGGCACATCTGTAAATGAAAAACAATATATGTGTATTTTGTATTTCTTTTTAAGTATTTTATAACACCTACTTGACATGACTTTTTGCAGTTTTTATAAAATCCAAAGATTTTTTAGCTCTTGTTGAAACATCATCATAGTGATGTATACGTTGTTTTTGTAACGATTCTTCATAGGAGTCAACTTTTACACCTTTCGATAGACCATCTAATTCTTTTACCACTGTAGTTTGTGAAAAATATAACAAAATGCTTTAATTAATTCAGGAGTAATTTATTTTCATGTCTTACCCGTTAGTGGTATAACTAGTGTATAACGTTTGAATTCATTTACAATACGTTCAAAATCTTCTAAGCAATCAATAAAACAGTTAGTATCTGGTAGCAGGTATTTCGGTCGCACCTCTATATAGACTTTAGTATCCACAAATTTAAGAATTTCCTAAAAAAGGTTTGAAACATAATGGTTATTTTTATAAAAATATTCTCAATTTTCTATAGAAAAATATTCTTAAATTTCTATAAAAAATATTCCACACTTTCTATGTATAAATATATTCTTTGCCTTAAGGAAAAAAAACATTTTCTGTTGTTTTCTTTTTTAATGTTTCCTATTTTTCTAAAGAATTACAAAAATCTTATCAAATTTTGATTCGTTATTCTTACTTACCTCCAATTTGTTGTGATACATTTTCTTAACATGAGTTTTAGCTTCCAGTTCTCTTTTGAGTTTAGAAAGATGAGACAATTGATTATCTTCCTGTTTCGTAGTTAAACACAATTTTAAAGTGTTAGTTTTTAAAGATTTCTCTATATCATCATTGGCCACAATAGTTTCTGTGACATTGTCCTCATTACACTCGTCACTATCGTCATTTTCATCATCACCATCTTCTGATTTAGTTGACTGCTCACTTTGTAAATCATCTAGAGCCTGTTTAATATCCGAATTTAAATCTTCATTAATAAAATGAGATGTTGTAAGATTTTCCAAACATTTTCGATTTTCATCATAAGTTGTTTGAAAATCTAAAAGAACTTTAAGACGGCCTTTTAATTGTAAACTCTCATCTGAACTTGAATCTCTATTTGTTTTGGGTATTATTGAAGCTAACGGAGTAAAACCCTTAAAAAATATATCTTCTTCATATATAATGTTGTTGGGATGTGTTACATTCAATAGGTTTTCTTGTTGTAAAATATTGAAAAGTTTTTCTAGCTCTAGCCAGGAATTTATGAAAATATGACTGAAAAGATTTATAAAAGAAATTATAAAATTCTTTAGTTTAGTTTCTTGCAAATATTATGCTTACTCTTCATTCTTAATGGGTTCCCATATGTTAATATGATGTTTAAGCCATAATGCATAAATTCGATTATATTGCAAGGTTGTATTCAAGTCCAAAAAGCTAAAATTTTTATTCAAATTTAGTTTTTATTAAAAACTTAATGTCATAAATAAAAGACTTACTGTTCATCTTGAAATTCTTCAGGATTGGTGTTTAATGTATGTAAAAGTTCATGAGATTTACGTAGTATTAAACCAAAAACTTGATTGCAAAAATTAAATGCATGATAACGTCGAGTATCTGTAAAAAATATTAAATTTCATAAAATAAGTATTCAAATTGCAACTGTTCAGATTTACCTTTATCTAGATTGTGTTCTATAGCAAATATATTCAAAGCTAAAATTTTCATTAATCTGTTTCTGGTAATGGCCAAAGGTTCATATTCCAATAAAACGCTTAATTGTAACAATAATTTACGTTGATGTTCCAGTATAGTTTCCATACTGAAAATTTTCAGATTTAAATTAAAATAAAAATTTTATATTTTCAGTAAAACTTACCCAACTCCGGTAAAAAGTTTGCCAATTATATATAAATATAAAGAAGTAATGCGTCTCAAAAGCTTAAATTAAAAAAAAGTATAAAAAACTTTAGTTATAGTAAAAAAACAAATCATGATTCAATAATTACCTCTTCTGCTGTCATTTCTCTAAAACGTTTCTCTTCATTTATAATCATTTTATAATTATTATTGCCATTAAGGTCAGTGCGATGTAAACGACGCACACCGTCTGGATAAATCCACACTTCTTTGCGCATAGATTTTGAAGACTGATGATTGTTATTGTAATTATAGTGTAGAGGGGAGGATTTCAATTCAGTTTCTTCATACTAATGGAAAACAAAACCAATTATAGATTTAAACAAAATACAATTTAGAAAATAACTTTAATATTTAACCTTTTTACGTATTTCATCAAATAACACCAAGAGACTTTCTTTGGCCGAGGGTATGGCATTGGAAGACATTAAACTACGCATATGATAATAAATGGCATCAAGTTTTTTACGCTTTAAAGGAAAAAAACTCTCAAGAATTAGGATTTTTTTTTTCAATAAAACTTTAAAATTAACTTACATTGTGTATTGCTACTATAGCCAATTGATTGTATGGCACTCCATTCGATGGCACTAATGCTTGGGCTTGTTTATAGTATTTAGCCGCCTCTTCATAATTCTGACCCTGTAAATCTTTGATTTTATAGCGCCACAAGTCGCCCAAATAAATTAATAACTTCTGTGCTGTTACTCTGGCCATTAAGTCTAATTTATGTTGTGAACGCTGTTGATTTTTAATTGATATTTGTTGTTTTGGGTCTTTTGTTAAATATTTCTCCAAGATTTGTTGATAAATATCTTCATAGAATTCTATACCCTCAGTTATGATCATTTGTATGTAGTTTATGGCATTGGATACATTCTGTTGTTGTTTTAAATGTTCTCTCATATTATAGAAGAGTATTTTCCAAAAGAATGAATCAACTTTTTGTTCACAACAAAATTTAAGATTATTTAGCAATAGGTTCTTAAAAATATCCTGAAGTTCTTGTCTTATGGTGTGTAAATTTGACCAGTTCTAGCATAAAACATATTATTATTATAAGTAAACATTAATTTAAAGTATTGTAGAACATTATCTAAAAATAATCATAAAGGCATTAATATGCTTTACCTCTATTACTAGATTATGACTCATAGTATTCTGTAGACATTCGAAGAGTTGAGGCAAACGTTTTGCATTTGCATCATCCACTAATGCGTTAAACCACAGGGGATGGTTAAGTTTTTGCACCTGTCTAACAGGAGACATTGGTAGTTCATATCTAGATGATAATAGTTCTTGTCTGGTCTGATGGCGATTACGTCTATCATGGTTACGCAAACCATTTCTTGAATCCTGACTGCATTCATTCAATTTTTTAGCATCCTCAGCATTGAGACGTATAAGTCCTGGTATAGCTATGTTTGTTTGCTTTTCCGCTGGCATTATTGGATGCGTTATTGACCCGCTGGCTTCCAAAACGGGTCTAACGATCTCCACTTTCTCTTCTACATTCCTGCTTTTGGCGGACATACGTAAAAAGTAATCAATGGAAGTTACCTCATTGCCATTAGAGTTGGAAGTTTCTGTAATACACTCTGGTGGCTTGCATATTGCTGGTTTTCCCACCTCCTCCTGCCTTCGACTAACACTTCCAATAAATACATTATCCGTGCTTCCGCCACTCGTAGCGTTATTTATACCGCTTCCGCCGTTAATGCTGCTATTGTTGTTCCCTTCGCGCGTGATAATTTTTTCCTGTAGTCGTTTTGGCAAATTCCCGATGATTATCGAAATATCATTTTGTTCTCGCGTTCCCTTTCGATTCATATTTTAAACAAAACGCCATCAACTGCATTTATGTTTTTTTGATGTGTTTCTTTAGTTTGTAGTAATTTGTTAATTACGCACACAATAATTTTTGGAAAACTTCTTTAATTTATTGTTATTTGTTGTTTATTTTGTACGCTTTCCTAAAAAGTTAAAATTCCACACGACAAAAACAGATATTAGTCAAACCACCACGAAGTGGTTACACCAACAAGTAGGTAGATAAAATGTCAAACAGAGAGATGACAACAAAAGAACAAATGTGGTAAGTTAGTTTATTTTCACCATAAAAACAAAAACAGATAATTTTCATATATAGGATTTTTTTTAATGAATTTGTCAATATTTAAAATAAATTCCATAGTGTATTTTCAATCTCATTTTAAACATTGACACAAGAATCATGGCTGCACATAAATGTTTTATATACTCGCTAATATATCTCAATAATTTTTCAGTGTATAATTGACTAAAGGAAGAATTTCACCACTTAAGTAATCGATGTATTGCCACCACTGACATTGTTTTTTTTTATCAGCTGTATTTTTGTTTTTTGTGTATATTACTATTGCAGTTTTTGTAAGAAGATTTGTTGGATTTGATATAGTTTTCCTAAAAATATTGCAATTACAATGGCACAAGTAACATTTTTAGATAAATTACTTCATGAATATTTGGTATTTCGTGGATTTTCAAATACTATAAAAGCTTTAGATCATGAACAAAGAAATGAAAAGGATCAATCTTTTCGGGCCGAAAAAATAATGGAACAATTTAATCAACATATTCAAACACACGATTTGCAGGCGTTATTAACCTTATGGAAACATTTGGACACACATTTGTTTAGTAAACTAGAACATACTTATGCTATGGGTAAGTGCAACAAAAAAAATTAGGTTTTTTATGAGTGAATTACATTACGTAGTAGCCAGTAGTTCCCAAAGTTCAGAAATAAACACCCACAACTTAAAAAAAGTATTTTTTTTTAGAAAATTGCTTAAATCTATAATCACTAATATTTTTTATTCAAAGAAAGTTTTTTTAGATAGCGAAAATAGCTAAAATCTGTGTTCCAAATGTGATTACTCATAACTTCCTTAAAAATTGGATATTTCGATAAAAATATATGTACTTAAATGTGTTGTTTAATTTTGTTTTATTGCAGCGGTTAAAAAGTTGGAAAATAGCTTATTGAAACTTTATTTAGTCACGGCCTATAACCATAATAAAACAGACAAAATATCAGAATTCTTTTCAAAACTGGCAGGAGAATTGCAGCAACAAAGCGAATGGAAAGACTGGTTTTGTAAGTTTATGTAATGTTATTAATGCTAAAATATTAACTAATAAAATAATTGTTTACTTTGAGGTAGATTTCCCTTTCTGTCGAAATGCTGAGGAATCGCCTACTTTTTCACTATACTTTAGCAAACAGTGGCAAGACACTTTACAGTTGTCTTTACGCAATTTCCTGGCCACAATCTATCAGTGTCTGCCGCAACCCACTTTCGTTAGAGTGGAACAGGAAGCTGCTCTTATAAGACGTTTACAAGAAGAGAATGCCTTGCTTAAGTCACGACTTCAGCAAACTCTACAACAACAGCAACAGCTGTCGGCCTCAGTAAGTTCACAGAATTTGACTACGACTTCAGGCACTTCTATGGGTGATCATGCTGCTGCTGCAAAACGTCGTTCATCGTGTCGTCCTCAACAGAGTTTAAGTGATATTTTACCATTTGATATTAGTCCTCCCGGTCATGTGGTCGATGATTTTTGTATAATTGCCACTGAAGTGAATAGCGTATCGCAGGCAAGTGATGCTCAATCAAGAGGTTTAAAAATGCTTATACGTAATATTGGCAGTGGAGGTTCTCCGGTCATGGGTCGTAAAGATAACGTCGCTGACAAATCGTCGAAACGTCGTTCGGGTAGTGTTGGAAGAAATTGGATGTAATATGTCTATTTATTATTATATAACTCGTATCAATCATTCCCAAAATAGTAAATTGTTGTCACCACTTAACCACCAAGATGTCAGCATTTCATGAACAAAGTTTTGTTTACGACTTTAAAATAGATCAGTTTTATAACTACTTCAAAATTGTTGGTGAAATAGTTTGGAATTTTATATTACATATTTTTGACCGTTGCTTAAATGGTGGTGTCAAAATCTTTACTAAATAGTTGTCAATCTTTTATTTATATTTCTAAACATATTATATTCTTTTTATGTATGTAGTTATTAAGATTTTATTTAATTTATAAACCAATATTTTTAAACAATCTAAATTGTAATAATTTATTGTTTTATTTTTCTCGAAAACCCACAAAAACGTTGGGATTTAGAAGTAATCACAGATTATCATTGTTTTTTCTCTATCTCTTATAGTTTTCGTGAAAAACGCACTTTTATGTTTTCACTCAAAATACCGATTTTTGATGGGATTTAGAAGTGATCAAAGATTATCTTTGTTTTCTCTCTATCTCTTATAGTTTCCGAGAAAAAACGCATTTTTATTTTTTCACTCAAATTATCGATTTTTGATGGGATGTAGAAGTGATCACATATTATGTCTGTTTTTACTCTATCTCTTATAGTTTTCGTGAAAAACGCACTTTTATGTTTTCACTCAAAATACCGATTTTTGATGGGATTTAGAAGTGATCATAGATTATCTTCGTTTTCTCTCTATCTCTTATAGTTTTCGAGAAAAAACGTACTTTTATTTTTTGACTTTTGATTGATTTTTGTTTTTGCTCTATCTCTTATACTTTTCGAGAAAAACGCACTTTTATGTTTTTACTCAAAAAATCGATTTTTAGTGGGATATAGAAGAGATCAAATCTATAGATAGATAAATAGATAGATAGATAGATAGATAGATAGATAGATAGATAGATAGATAGATAGATAGATAGATAGATAGATAGATAGATAAAGCTTTTGATTGACATAGCTGGAAGAATGAAGATGTTGTTGTGAAGATTTTACTTTTAAATCGATAGATTCGACTTTCAGATGATATAACTAATTCTATAAATAGAGGAGTATTATTTCTGGTATAAAGTGTCAAAAATGGCCTAAAGCAAAAATCTGATGTGATGCTGAACTTCTGAAATCAGATTCAAAATCAGCGTAGCTTAATACTTGAAAAATGTATATTTTGGCCTCTAGTGGGTTCATCCATCCGCCTTCGTAACAAATCTTGAGCTATAAGGTTCTATCTTCTAAGGACACTTTACATTGTTTTAATATACTTCCCTGTAATATTAGAAGATTTGCTTAAAATATAAGTAAAAAACCTCGACGATTCTCAATTGACCTATGTCTCTAGATAGGTCCACATTTCTATATTACGAGTGTTGGGCACCGGGGCACTGTGACATACAGGGTAATGAGATTGCAGATAAATTGGCCCGACAGGGCTCGGTTTTGGAGCTCGATGGAAGGGTCGGTTTGATAAAATCCCCCATTTGTAATTACTATAGGCTAATATCCGAATATTTCAAAAACTCAGTGTTGCCGTGAAAGCAAAAAAAATCGCCAAAAACATAAAAATCCTAATTTTATAAAAAAAAATCTTATTGAAATTGAAACAACATTTTTTATTTATTTTATTTTTATTTATTTCGTTTATTTGCTTCTCGTTTTGCTTGTTTGTTTTGCTTTTAAATGCTTATTACTTTGTATATTAAATTCTTAAAACAATATTATTAAATAAAAAGAAAAACTATTTGAAAATTTATAAAGAAGAAACATTAAATTAAACAAATAAATAATAGCTGAAAATAAAATTAAATTATTGTGTATTTAAATAGATTTTAAACAAATTGTTTATACTGATTATATAGTAAAATGTGTAAGTGTAAGTAAATGTAAAGTAAATATTTTAATTTTGAAACAATTATAAAGACATTGTTATTGTTTTAAGAAAAATAAAGATAATTTACAGAAAAAAACTCAAACTTAGTAAATATAATGCAATAAATAGGCCTCATAATTAATTAATTTTAAAAATAGTTGCGAAAAAAAAATACTTAAACAAATGTACAACTTATAATAATTTAATTTTTTAAACAATATATTTTGTATAATATTAAAATAAGCTATGATTATGATATTTGTATTATTAAAAAAAATGGTTTCCTAATAAGGAATATCTAATATTTTGTTGATTTTAATTGCCAGGGGAAAAAACAGGATACATTTGCAAAACTATTTGTTTAAAAAAATATTGTCAATTTATATTCGTTTAAGATTTTAAATATTAGAAAATATGGCGCAAAGTTTACCTGCTTTTCGTTTTTAAAATTTAATTAATATTATAATTTTATAAACTTTTAAAAGTTAAAATTTTAATTTTTTTTAAATAAAACATAATATTTTTGAAGTCTATTTTAAACTGTAACTATCAAGAGATTGCAATCATTTAAAAAGCAAACAACTTTATTTTTAAAATATTTTTCAAAAATAAAATTGTGTTTAAATTTTAAAATTTAACAAAATTTAGTATCTTTTTCTTTTAGCTTTTCCCCACAAACTGTTTTACTATTTTTCTTTTTTAATAGTTTTTTTTTTTTAATTAAAAAACTAAAATATTTAATTAAAAGCGAAAAAAGCTAACTAGTTTTTTGTTTAATTTATAGTTTTGTGTATATAATTTGATTGTTTTGCTATAATTTATAATTTTTGTCTTAATTTTCAAATTGCTGTTTGAGATTTTCAATTATTAATTTTTTCAAATATAAATGCTATAAATGTTTACTGGCTGTTTACTAGAGATTTCGAATTTACGAACGAATCATGTATAATTTATAATGCGGTTTCTAAAGCTGGCATATTTGCTATGGAAGCAGCAACAGCTGCTGTTGGCACTGCTGCGGCTGCTGTAGCAGTATTTGCAGTTGAGATAGAAGCCGAAACTGTTGTTAATATGGGTGAAACCTGAGCTGTACTGCGCAAAGGTGACATGGGCCCGGTGACGTATTTATTGCTGTCGGCTTTGTTGCGTGCAGAAAAACTTGATCTCAATTCACCGCGCATAAAATTATTCTCTTCGGTTTGCAAGAAAATGTTGCGTTTCAAATTTAAACTCTCCGTATCAACGAGACTTTCATGGGAAGCATTTTTATCGGTTTGAGACGATGGTGTGGAAGAATTTGTGGAAGAGTTAAGAGAAGAATTGGCTGAATTATGATCTTCTTCACTATTGGCCTCTGGTATGGTGGTGGACATAATGTCTGTACGTTGCACCGAATTCGAACGCCAATTGTTGGCTGGTGATGATTTCATTTTGGGCACAAATGTCTTGGAGGGAGAACCAAATTGTCCTTGTCTTAGCATTCTACGATTGGCAAATGTTTTTGGCGAACCACTTAAATCTAATAATTTCATGCTAGAATTTAATTGTTGCACAGCCGATGAGCCGTTTGTATTGCTGCTGTTGCTGTTTGAGGGATTATTAGCGGCTGTTTTAGTGGGTGACTGCAGGCCACTATTGGATTTCTTTAACAATTCTACGGCAGATATTTTCTTGGGTACGGTGCTAGTCTTAACCGATTTAGCCAACAGTAATTTTTTAAAGTCCATTAGACTGGTCTTACTTTGGCCAATACGATCGGCACAAGTATTTAATCGCTCGGGTGAATTATCATCCCAATTGCGTAAACGTGAAGTGGGTTGTTTGGCTGGAATATTATCAGCTGGTAATTGAGAATCAATATTATTGACACCCCCTCTCAAAGGAGTAGAACATAAAAATGTCGAACGATTACGTTGAACCACCGGCGAGAGACTTGCTGTGGTATTGAGAGATGTAGCAGAGTTAGCTTTGTTGATCATGACATACTGCTGCTGTTGTTGCTGCTGCTGATGTTGTGTCAACTGTTGTTGCTGCTGCTGCTGCTGTTGAGCACGAGCCAATCTTTCGGACCTTTTAATGGGTGTAGCATACAAATCATCACGACTTGTTGCCGACTGGGGTTGTGGCTTAACAGGCCTACGATTTTGCAAAGTCCAATAAACTGCTGTGTTACGCTGAAAGCCCGTATTATCCAAAGGCTTTTGACTAAGAGTCTCATAATAAGAATCCACTTCATCGTTAGTTTTATATAAAGGTTGATAACCTATTTAGAAAAAAATAAACAAAAATAAAATAAAACAATTAAAAAATTGCTACAGATGTTTTTTTGGAATAATTAATTTTTCAAATTTACACCAAAACCCTTAAAACTTTTGCAAAACAAATTCTAATTAGTTTTAATTTTTAGTAAAGGAAAATTTCAATTTCTTGGTGCAGTTAATTTCAACATAATTTTATATTTTTTATAAAACAAAAAAACAATAAACTAATTTTACTACAAACAATTGTACATATAAAACTTAAACAGAAAGATAATAAATAAACAACAATAACTAAATACATTCCGTTACCATTTTCCCATTTTACATTTAACAAACAGCAACAATAATTACATTTAAAACATATATTATTACATTTAAAAGAATACACATATTTTAAGTAGTAGATACAGAGGAGAAAAAAAGTATTCATAAAATTTTCTATAGAATATTGAGGTCATATGTATTATATTTTACATTTTCTATGTACACACATACATACATATAATGTGCATATACTTACCTGTTGAAGTCCTTATTCGGAGCTTTTTGTATGACAATAGTAGTTGTGGGTGGTTTTATGAATGAATACAACAAAATAATAATGCCAATGATGGCAACAACAACAACAGCAATAACGTTATAGGTATTGTTGTTGTATTTTTTCCTACACCTATGTAGGAGTATTTAGTCCTATTTACAATAGTTTGTCTTTTTTTATATGTATGTATATTTACATCCGTTACATTTTTGTATTCATTTGAATAAAAAAATGTTTTTCTTTTTGTTTAATATAAATGACATCCTACATCATTGAATCTGACAGGTGACATGATACATACATATGTATGTATGTAATGTTAAACTAATATAATATTTAATATAAATTTATTAAATAAAGCGTTAAAACTTTGTTTTTATGGAATTCTTAGAAGTTTGTTAGGCTATTAAGGTCTTTCGAAAAGAGTAGTATATTTCGGTCTCAGGGTTTAGATTTTTTTCATAGCATAGTTTTAGGTGCAAATATTGAAATCATATGAAACGCTACAAGATTCTGTAAGAACATTCAAAATCTTTAACGAGATCGTAATAAATATTAATTTGGTTAACTAGTAATCCAAAAACTACTCCTCTGTAAACATTTTAGGAGTACATTATGCGTTTAGTAGTTATAGGTAATGCAGGCATAAACCATGTTACGGATCATGTATGTATAATGTAAACAAGGTAGTAGTTTTGGGATTACTCCGACATCGCAATGTTAAATGAAGTAATCTTTAGGAGAAGAATCGGGGATTAAATTAAAATTAATCCTCGAAAGATGTTATTGCGTACTCAATTAGTTAATTTTGTTTGCTAGTTTTAGCGCCCAATAGAGGTGGTTTGAACATGAGCAAGAAATGCAAAAGTGTAAACAGCTGATGCATAAAATTAATACAATTTTTACTAAAATAAACATTAAGGGCGGCTTTCTTACTTTTTAGTTAAACTAGGCTTAACTTGCTGTTAGATTAAATTTGGAACAAATCTAGGCGGACTTTAACCGATGACTGTGTTTTTCAGTTTTAGATTTAAGCGCAGTTAACATTGGTAATATTGTTAATATCACTCAAAAACATAAACAATGAACAAGCTGTTTTTTTGCAAACAATACTTTTGTAAAATTGAAATTTTTGGAAAAATGTTTAATAAACACTTAAAACAATAATAAATATAACAAAATAAATCAGAAAATTGCAATTTACTTAAAATATTAAGTTTTTGTTCTTCCGAAATCTTTGTTTTATTGATTTTGTTAATTGTGTTTTCTCACTTATAACTTGAGTTTAATTGGCAAATTACACTCAGTTAAACTAAGATAATAAGTAACTTTACTGATAACTGAAAAACACGAAACATATATTAAACCAGGTTTAACCAAAGAATAAAGATTATCTTTATCAGAAAAACTTGCCCTAAAATTAATGATTTATCGATTAGTATAAATTTTAGGGACTTCACAATATATATTTTTTTGTTTTAAATTTAAGTTTTTATTAATTTTCATATTATATTTACAATTGTCTTATTCTTTTTTATAAAACATGCATTGTTTTGATAACAAACAGTGATGTTTTCTGTTGTTTTGTATGGCAACACTGCGAAATTTAATTTTGTACTCAAAAACATCAAAGGGATAATCAATTTATTTTTAGATTAACTAATCTGATTATTAATTGGCATTTGATTTGAGTACTCTTTACACGCGTGTGCGGAATAATCTTCAGTTTGTCACCTGCAGATAACTTTTTTTTCATAAACATGAAATCTTGGATTTAACAAAAAGTTTTAAAAGTGTGTTATATACAAAGGATCTCTTATTCATAATCATCTACCAAAGTTTTATAGAACACATTTCCATATGAAAATTAGTTTTTTAAAACTTTTATAAACTATTACGAATAAGATACAAAAAGTGCATAATTTTTTACCCCAAAAATGTCAATATTATTAATACCAATATGAAAAAATTTTAAAAAAACAGGGTGTATAAATTGTGACCAAAAGGAATACATGAAAGATGTGTGTAATAAAAAACCAACAACAAACAATGGCCAGATTGTGATAAAGTGATATTTTCAATGATTAAAAAACACCCAAAATAAATGCAAGTATTTTAGTTTTTATTTAACAAAAGTTTTGTTTTAAATGAATGTGCTTTGTGCAAAAAAAAAAACATTAACATTAATTTCTATATTTTATAATTAAAATGATTAAACAAATGACAAAGAGTTTTATGTGTAAAAAATGGAATGTATTAATGATAAAAAGGTAACAAACTGTAATTGGCTTAGTTTAAAGAATAACTGTTTTGGATTGTTAATAAAATATGGATTCGAAGGACCATAACATATCTTAACGTTAAGGGGCTTAATAGGTTTTTAAGGATCGTGAAAAAAAGCTTTAAAATAGAGTGGAAATTTCTAAAAATGAAGGACCAACAGTTTTTGGTGTAAAGGACCTTATTTATAACTCCCGATAAGTTTAAACTTAGTCATTTTAATTTCTGCTTTTATATTATATAAATTCAGAGTCAATTACATTTGTACCCGATGAAAAATCTTAAAAACTAGACGAAAATTATAAATATTTAAAAATACAAACAATTTTAATATTAAATTTAACATAATATAGGGGGATTAGTTAATAAAACAAGTTAAATATTTTAAAATTATAAACAAATAAAATGTAACAGAGAACAGTTATGTTAAGATTAAAACAATTGTGTAAAATTTAAATGTGTTTAAAAAAAACATCAAGAAACTGAAAAAAGGAGCAGTTACTAATTTATGAACAAAAAAGAATATAAAACAAATAAAAATCAAGCAGTTAATTAATAAAACATAAAATGAAAAAAAGGCAAAATAAATATATAAGCAAAAAACATCTACTACTACGTTCACACCCATTTTCATATAAAAATGAACAAATAATAGAAGCTTTTTGCACTTTCATTCAATTAACTTATTAATTAAACTGTAAACAAATCATATCAATCAATTACACGACGATAATTGATTTAATAAATGTAATTTAATGCTGTTATCAATAAAAGGGAATATGAATAATTAATTAAAAATTATGTATGTAAATAGAATGTGGTTGATTAAATAAAATTAGTGACTGCTTCTTTTTTGTACATTAAAATTAATTTTATTTTTTTGTGTTTTTCATTTTATATTTAAGAGGCAAGAACATTTTGTACATTTTTAAGATGTATGATTATATAAAAAGAAATAATAGAAAAAGTAAAGACAAGGCAAGTCAAGGAAAAAATTTAAATAATTTTAAGGTAAATTATTTAAAATGGTTAAGGGCCGTTGTTATAGTTTTCTCTAAGTTGCGCTTATCTTGATTTTGAGTACTCAGTTAGTTAATTTTGTTTTCTAGTTTAAACTCCCAATGGAGGTGGGCAAGAAATGCAAGAAATGCAAAACTGTAAGCTGATGCAAAACAAATAATACAATTTTTACTAAATATACTAATATACTAAAAGTGATTGATTTATCGATTAGTATAAATTTTAGGGACTTCACAATATATTTTTTTGTTTTAAATTTTAGTTTTCATTAATTTTCATCTTACATTTACAATTGTCTTCTTCTTTTTTATAAAACATCCACTGTTTTGATAACAAATAGTGACGTTTTTGTTGTTTTGTATGGCAACACTGCGAAGTTTAATCTATTACTCAAAAACACCAAATGGGATTAACATCAGAATCAATTTATTTTTAGATTAACTAATCTAATTATTAATTGGCATCTGATTGTCAACTCAAAACTCTATAGTTTCTTAAGCAGAAGTTAAGTTAACAAATTAACTATTTATTAATTGTCCATGTCCACATTTTATATGACCATGTTGCGGATCATAGCAGGCTCTATGTTTGCAGGGTAAAAACAGTTTTCAAATTTGAAAAAAAATCCCATTTTGAGGTTAGTTCCGACAAAGGATGTTACACATATGAACTTTCTTGCATAATATTCTTTAAAATCATATTTACTTTTTAAATATTACTAAAGAATAAAGCATAATTTTAGTTGCAAAGTCATATTTATTTATACAATCTGTTATACAGAAGGACCTATATTTTGGCTTCAAAATAAAGGGCTTACATCTGACCTATAAGATTTATGTATCTTAAAGCAAACTTTAAAACTTAATATCAACATATATCTATAAATTTATAAGGTTTTTTTTATAGACTGATAAAAAGTCTGGTTCATAGACTAGTTTACATATTAGTCAATTGGTTAACCATCAGACAAATAAATATATGATTTTATAAAGCTGTGATACAAGGTTGTCAGATCTTACAACATTGTCAGTAAAATGTTCAAAAAATGTCTAGCAATCGTCTGAACTTATAATTTTTCTTTTGCAACGTTGTCAGAAAAAGCATTTCTGAAAATATTGGAAGACAAAATTTGTAAGTTGACACTGTTATTACACAATTTCCTGACATTTCACTACAACGTTGTAAGATTAAACAACCGTGTATACATAACAATAGTCTTATCAATAGACTAGACAATAAACTGTTCTATAATATTGATAAGATTAGTCCATAGACTTGCTAATAGGCTAGGAAAAATATCTTGATGATCGAGAAATTCGAAGGTTAGATTCAGGTAAATCCCTTTGAAAAGTATTTCAGGTTTTGGATTTTTAAAATGACAATATTGCAATTTTTATAGACGGAACGGCCACCGTTTAAATTATGTATTGCTTAAATTTTTCCTTAATCTTGCCTTTCAAGTCTTTGCTTATTTAACATATTTTTTTTAAATTAAATATAAAAAAAATATTTGTTCTTTTGTGCAAAAAACTTTACAAGTGTTGTATTTTTTATAAACTATTATTATTTCATTTTTGTGTGTGTGTGTTTGGGGGCGTATATTTTAGTTAATCAATTGTTAGGTTATTATTAAAATTAAATGTATACGTTTTAAAAATAAAAACTTAACTTATGTTATTTATTTAAAAAAGGACTCTTAAACAACTAAATTATTAATAACAAAAAAATAGGGAGTTAATTACAACACAATGCATATTGAACAAATGAAAAAAAAATTGTTCAATTCACATTCGATGTCGTATTGTTGTAGCGTTGTAAGTCATAAAAAATTTTCAAATAAAGTTTTTTTTTTTGAAACAAAAACAAAATAATAATAAAAAATTACGACATACTACAATACAACTGTACAATGCTGATTGTGAATTGCTCAAATTGTGTATTAGTTACAAAACATGTTGGCTTTCGTTTTTTTAATTAAACATAAAATTATTTGTTATTTAAATAAAACAATAAAAAAACTAACATGTAGCATAAATTAGGAAGCTGTAAATAAATTTAAAGGAAGAGAGATTAAAAAGAAATAATATAGAGGCTTTTTATCAACCGAACCTTGATAATTTAGTTAGTCGGTAAGGGAAAAGCTTTAATTTGTACGAGATTCTTTAAAGAGATTGATTGATTGATGACATTGGAGGCAAGTACTTAACACCTTCGCTTACAAATAGGCAGTTATATAAGTACTTACTACTATGTAATGTAAATGTTAACGAGCGTGGTGAGTGTTTCATGAACTCTCTTTTAGTAAGCCAATCATCAAAAAAATATCCTATAATTTTGTCTAAAACTTTTGCCCGTAAGGAAATGTTAACTAATCTAAACAAAATTGTTTCCAAAATATAATTCAATTAAACAAACAGCATCATTTCTTCTAAATACATGGTCATTAGGTTTTTTTCAAAACTTTAACTTTTAACAAAATTTTTTTTCCGCTGCTGCCAACAAATTTTTGCAGACATAATGCGGTAAAAATAAATACTTTTTTTTAGACTTGTATTTACTAGTTATCCAAACATACATAAAACCTATACAATATGAGGAAAACGTAATCAACTAACAAAGTTGGGTAACAAACATGAAATGCATTTTAAAAGGCCTTCATTTTTTTGTGAAAGTTTTTTTCTATATTAGAAGACCAACACTAAAGGATCAATGACAATGAGCCAGAGTAGAAGCAGACTTTTAAACTTAAATAAAAAGTTTGCCAATAACAAATTACTTAGTTAAATAGAAATAATCTTGAATTTTTTTCTTTTTAATTTTTTTTCTATATTAAATAGCCTGACTGGTGATGATGCTTCATTATAGACATATTTTAAAGATATGCATTTAGTAAAATTGTATGTTAAGTTGGGAGAAGAAAGAACACGACAACTTGAGGAAATGTTTAAATAAATTGCTAAAGTAGTCATTTATTTAGTAAGTTTTGTTGTTGCGTTTTTTTTTGTTCAATTTCCATTTTGCTTATGAAGTTTAAAATAATACTACTTGACAATATGAAGGGTTTTTAAAAGCAAACCATAAGAGGAAACGTATGGATTAAGTGTATTGTTTTTTTTTTGTGGTATTTTCTTTAATTCCAAATGATTGAAAAACATGCAATGGGAAAATGTAGATTTACGGCCTGAAAATTTTAAAACTTTTTTATGCTAATAAAAGTTTTTAACATCTCCTGATGGAATCTAAACTGTTGAATAAAATTTTACAACATAAAATAGGTGATCATTTTATAATAAGGAGACTAGTTATTTTAATCTTCGGTTATATGAAAATCTTGACTACTCTATACATGCGTATAAAGATTACTTCTCAAAGGACTAGGTCTGGTCCAAATATATGGTAAACACATAATACATTTAACATTGTAATGTCATAGATGAAGTCTACGAAATCTATCCATGTATTACATCATGGATACATTTATTATATTAACCAGAGTTGCATTTCAACATTATATTTTTCGATCGGCCGCTTACATAGTTATCGATGTTTAACTACTTACATGTTCAATATCATGACAGTTTTTGTCGTTATTGTCATCAACATTTTATTATATACAAAAATGTTTAAAAAAAATGCTTTATGCTCAATAGGGTGGTGTTTCCTGACTCGAGTCAATCACAAATTGGATTTTATAACAATTTTTTTAAGGAAATTTGAAAACGTGATTATAGTTTTTATAAAACTTGAAAGTTTAAGGAACTTATTTGGCAGATAGGTACTACTATGGCCCGATGTTTTCCATACAATCTAAAATAATTTCTATTGATATACTTCTTTACACATCCCTATTATCACACAGATAAAGATTGATACTCTTACTCAATAGTGTGTGTGTGTGTTCATGACATTCGATTATATTGTTCAGACTTCTGTTTGTATCGTAATACTGTAGTTGAGTATAGTGCCTTTTAACAAGACAATGGATATCAAGTGTAATGGGTTTTAACAATGTGGATTTATGTTATTCAAAACAAAAACAAAATTTGTATGTTTGTATTTCAATAGTCAATTGTTGCCATGATATTAAAATTGTATTAAAAGTAAACGATATGGAATTTATAGTGGCTATTGTAAATATGCTAAAACAATTCATTATAATATATAGTAGAGAATCATGTAAAGAAATAATATATTAGGAGAATTATTAAGGCGAGTCTTTTTGAGGATAGTTCCTTATGCTATGTATATACGGTTGTTAGATCTGACAACGTTGGTAGTAAAATGTGCAGAAAATGTCTAATAATACTGTAAACTTACAAATTTTGTCTTGCAATATTTCTTATCTTGCTTTTTCTGACAACTTTGCAAAAGAAAAATTATAAGTTCTGACGATTATTAGACATATTCTAAACATTTTAATGACAACGTTGTAAGATCTGACAACCGTGTATCACGGCTTTTAGATTTTAACAATATTTTGAATACTTTCCTTTCTTAAAAAATAAATTGAAATTTTCCTTTTGATCTTATTTCCAGACCCTAATGCCAATATTTAAAAATTTTTTTATGATTTCATGATCTTCATTATTATTACCATCAGAGAATCTGATTCAAAATGTTTCCTACCATATAGTAATATTATATCAAGAAGATTTTTATTTTATAACTTTGATATCTATTAACTGAAGTACTAGTTAGAAGAACTTAAGCACCACCCTACTGTTGTAATTGACAAAGTGCTTTTATAATCAGAGAAAAGAAAATCATCTGTCTATGATTTTTTCATATGTAACAGAGTGAAAAAGGTCAAGTTTAAAATTGATGTTGTTATGTAGAAAATTTACATAAGAGGATAATAAAATTAAGAGATGATCCTCTTCATATTGATTAATAAAATTCTCAAAACAATGTTAAACATATAATGACAATTATGTATGAAAAAGGTTTGCATGATAATCATTATACAATTTTTCTACAATTAAGAAAAATGTTTGATAGCAGGCAAGTTCATTGAACATATGAAACAGTTATAAAATAATAGAAGAGTTACATTGTTTTAACGAAACAAAAGCATTGAAACAATGAACTTTGTTTAAGTAATATCGATAAGGTAAGTTGACAACATTGTAACTTGTCACATTGTCAGGAATATTAATTTTAAAAGATAGAAAAATATTGAGAAAATTTTACCGGGTTTGACATAAAGGATTTATTGTTATACAACTCTGTTTTGTAAAATTTGTTTTATATTAAAATTAAAGGTAATTTATCTCTGAGTAGGATTCTAAATGTCAAAAGAAAAATATTTAAATCTGTCCCTATGTTTTTTGTATAAATATTTATTCAATTCACAATCGGTGTTGTACGGTTGTATCATAGTAAATTTCTAATAATTGGCAATATTTTTACAAAATCTTCTACTTATGAAAGTTGGTTCAACCTTTTCTTTCAGTTCTCAGTCTCTCCAATAGACTCTAACCTCTATTTACTATTTTTAATTGCAATTCTTAAAAGGGGTATTTTGCTAACTACCAAACACTTAAGTACTTTACATGCTTTAGTGTCACTAACATTTCCTTAACCCTGAATTATATCTACTAAAATCTAAATAAATTATTTAAATTTATGTCTAGTATCATCAACTTTTTAAAACACCTTCTTTTTTTAGCATGGTTACAAACCTATTTGTATTACTATATAGACACAATGAAGGGGATTTATGCTAAATAACAAAAAATACTCAAAGTAGCAGCAATGCCATAATATTTCTTTGCACAAGAAATAAGTTAAAAACCAAAGTATACCTTCAGGCTGTTTCTTGTTTTAATTGTATGTACTCAAGGATGTGGTATGTGTTTTTTTATTGTTGAAGTAACTTGAGTTGATATTTTCTTACACCATTTTCATTCAAAACTCTAGATAATACCAAGGCTATAAAATATCTCAAATAGAGCCCAAAAATTTCAACTTAAAAACGAGTTTGGCAAACTTAGATTGAATTTTGGCAAATGATAATTTTACACCATTTCCTTTGAAAACATAAATCTAATAAAATTAAAGATTTTGACTCGAAAATATGGATGACCTCGAAAGTTCCATATCGATACTTTATATTCAAAAAGTACTAACTCTTTCTTGGTTGACATTTTGATGACAAATAACATCTGATGTTAAACTTAATTCCCCATTTTAATAATTTATTTATAAATAAACTTAAATTTCTAAACTAACTTAATAAAATACTTTAAAAATCCGCCTTCTCTCTTTCACCCACTCACCAAATTTCAGTTACCTCAAACTTTTGCAAAATTCTTTTACGATTTTCATCGGTAGGTCGTATAATCTTTAGGGGTTTCATTAAAACTGCCTCTATAAAGGATTTGTGATATTTGATTTGAGGTATAGAAGGTGCTATTAAACTATCCAAATCAGAATCTGAGTCCACATCATCTTCGTCCAACTTTTTACCATTCATAGTTGTATTTGAATTCTCGGTTAAATTGGGTGTTAAAATCGAAGGAGAATCATCGAAATTTTCCAAAGATTTATTACGCAAATAAGATGAATCCATAGAGATGGTAGACAAGGAGAACTCATCAACTAAACGTTCAAAAGATTTGGCAATTTTCCTAGCCACTGGCTGTTGATTGCCAGAAGTAGGTGTTGCTGCAGTATTTTGTGGTGTTGAAGTTAGATTAGGTTGGGGTGATAAATGGGATTTTTGACTTGAATTGTCTAGAACATTATGCAAGATATTCTTAACCTTTGTGCGAGGCAGTGATTGAAAATGATGTGGACTTGGTGTAGCTATTGAAGGAGTGGGAGAATCATTGTAGACATTGTGATTTTCTTTGTTCATTTCTAATTTCAAATCATCGTTTGCTAGTCTATAACTGTTGTTACGCTTCAAAGGCATATGCTTGTTGGCAGAGAGTGAGGGGGAGTGAGCTGATGGCTGTGGGGCCATGAGGGTGGTTGTTGTGGGTAAATGCGTTTTTGCATTGTTTGGGGAGTTTAATATTTTGTCGTTCGTTGTTGCTTTTTTGAGATTCGTTTTTGGGTCATCGTTATATTGAATCGATTTTTCTTTGTTGTTTGGCGTTGACGTTGTTGTTATTGCTGTTGCAAAGGGGGATTCGTTTACAACAACTACGTCGTCTATATCGTCGTCACTTGGATTCACAACCAGTTGGGGCGGAAGTGCATTATTCGCAGCTGTTTGTTTGTGTTTGAAATTTTGGTATTTTAAATCTCTAGGTGGTAAAGGTGGTGGTGGTGGAAAAGTTGAAAGAGTTGGGGTGGGGGTTTTAGATGCGGATGTTGTTTCTAATGATTTTTCATTTTCAACTTTTCTTTCTTGGCTTTCGTTTTCTTTGTCTAAAACACTTTTCACATTTCGCATGGAAATGAAATCTACAGAATTTATTTCAGCTTCTTCATTCATGCTACACATTGTTGTTAGTTTTTTATTTAAATCGTTGGTGGTTTTGTTAATAAATTGTTTATTATTTACATGATCTAGGTGTAGTGTGATGAAGGAAGAGGGATCTGAGGATGTTATAATACTTAGAGGTTTATAAAGCTTACCTTCGTCATCTTTGGATGAGCCACTTTGTGTAGTGGTTGTTGTGGATGATGATAATGAGGAGGATGCCGTTGATGATATGGTGGAACCAGTACTTGAAGCTGTCGATTTAGTTGATGGAGAATGCATAGACTGTTGATGGAAATAGGGATTAGTGCCATTGGCTATTAAATGCTTGGTATTATTGGCATTGGCGTTGCTGCCGCCAGTGTCTTTACTGTACACCGCATATTGGGAAGTCATATAAAACCCGGACATTTCGTTGGCAGTGTATTGTTGCTGTTGCAGTTCAACCGGTGTAGAAGGCAGTGGTCTTTGGAGATGTGATTTATTTATGATAGGCCGGACATTGGCAATTTTTCGTGGATTTGCATTGCCCTTATTGAGTAAAAGTAATTTTGCGGCTGGATTAACACTTTCACTTGTCGTATTGCGTATTGTAGTATCGATACTTTCGTTTTCAACTTCCTTAAAGTCGTTGTTGTCTAAAGCGTCCTCTTGTTGTCGTTTAACGTACGGACCCGGTGCGAATGTTGTGTGCGCGCCTTTACGTCGTTTCAAACTATCGGAATCATAGATTGGTTTGCCTTGTGCATTCAAACGTACTCTCGCTCCTTTATGGGGTGAAACGTGCGGCGAAGAGGCTGCCGACGATGGTGGTGTGTTTTGCAAATAGCTGAGAGCATTTGTTGAAGCAGATGCTGCAATTTCTGAACGTAATTCATTTATTTCAGCATACATGGGTATGGACGCTGCTGCCGCTCTCGTCATTGTTGTTGTTGTTGTGTTTGCCATTGTTTGCAAATTGCTTTGTTTTGTTTCCTCAACAAATTGCGATTCTGCGCCCTGTTTATTTCTTTGTTCTTGCAATTGTGTCTCTCTATTAAAACTACCCTTCTCACTTTTACTACTCATTGACTGAGATTCCTTAGCATAAGCTTTTTGTATGTTTCTTGGCAATTCATTCAATGAAACATACTCTGTAGGTTTTGGCAGTCTATTCAACACATTGTTGGAGTAATATATACCCAGGCCGGTGTTTGCAGAAGCTTTTGGCATATTTTGAGCAGACTGTAAAGCTTTCTTGTTATTATTACTAACATCAGCAGAAATGTAGACATATTCACCGGCCATATCGTAAAGCTCATCATCATTGATAACAGTAAGCTCTTGGGAGGGCAAAGCTTTGGAGGGCGATTTCTTAATATTGGGCAAAACAACCTTGAGTTTATCCATTAGCGACATATTGGCTTTCACATGATTCAAATTATTGTCGACTTCCTGTAAAGAAAGCTTTTCATCTTCTTCAATGTCAGTAAGGTCTTTGAAACTGTCTTCTGTTAGCGTCTTATTAAGCTCATCTTCTTCGTCATCGAGGCCGTTATCTTGCTCCTCATGGGCTTGATTCTCATCATCGCTAGTAGAGGGCGTTATTATACACATTGAGGGTATACGTTTGGCATTCAAAGCTGTTTTCTGCCTCATGCGCTCTATACGTTCTACACCCTCCAGATCCGAACTTTCCGAATATTCAATTTCGTTTGAGGCTGAGGGCAAAGGTAAAGCTTGGCGCTTCTTAATTTGTTCACTGTAATTAAATTCTTCTTCTTGGGATTCGGGTGTATCTATATTTTGCATATTATCACTTTGTTCGTCAGAACAAGTGCTCAGCTTGAGTGAAGCATTAACATTTCTTTTTATAGTACCGGTTCTTTCTAAAGTACTACCTATAGTACTGCTGGATATGCTGCGCTCGAGTGTGGACGTTGAAGCTGTACTATGTCGAAGAGAACTTATACGTTCGGGTACTTCGGGACCACAACTGGCCAAACTGTTGTTGAGGCTGGACTGTTCAGTACCACTATTGTGAGCCATTAGGGTAGTGCAAACTGTACCAGCCGAACTGGTGGTGGTTGAAGTAGAACCTCTGCCAAATAACTCATATTCATTCTCGGCCATTAGCGTTTGTTGCGAATTATTGTTGTAGGACAATTGCGATTGGCCAAAGGAGGCATTAAAGGGTTGGCCGCCAATCTGGAAATTGTTCATATTGAATTCTTCTTCTTTCAGAGTTCTAAGACCACTATCCATATGGAAGGAGGTGTAATAGCCTTCAGTATCGCAAGAATAAGCCGAACTGGTCTCATCATCCAAGTGATTAGGATAAGTGCCCTCCATGTTGTTAGCATTTATTTGCAAATCTGGAGTAGCGGTACCCTCACTTGTTACACTCGACGAAGCGGAGGTATTGAAAAATCTTCTGCGACTTAACATGGAGGAGGGTGGAGCAGAACCATTATGAAAACTGGACACATTTAAAGAAGTATTTGAAGCACTCGATTTGGGCTGTAGGGTGATCTCACTGCCTATCGAAGCCCGACCGGACTCAGAGCTGGCACTCCAATTGCCGCTGCTCGAATGGGGTTGGTCATCTTTGCTGCCCAAACCATTAATGCGCCTCTGGCGATTCAAAGAAGAAGTATCTCTCAGCTTTACATTCGCACATACCGAATTCAAGTGAAGTTTTCCTCTCAAGTGGCCCGAACTGCTAACACTCATCGATTTCTCGGACGACGAATACGAGGGTTTTCGTTCATGCGAAAACCGACTTTCGTTCGTGCGCTGTGTTATCAAATCATGTACCCGACAATCCTCATCAACATCCGTACCCGATTTCTCGCCTATCTTGGCCGTGGACGAAGTCTTATTCGATGATCCACTAGCCGAACCCGAAGCTGAACATATTTCTGCTTTCTCCGTTGAAGAGTTATGCGAACTAGTGCCCGAAGTATTTAAATCATTACTACAACCACTGCTGTCGATGGTGGACAGTGTGGAAGCATGCTGCTGCGTTAATTCACCATTATTATTTCTCTGCATAAACTTGAAACGATTGCGGCCCCATTGTTTGAGTGAATTAAGACGGGTCAACGTATTCTTTCCCTTATCATATGGCAAGGCAACAGATTCTTTTTTTAATATATCGCTCGACTTGCTGCGACCAAATTTCTTCGATGTTGTTCCCAAGCGACTGCGTTGATCCCCATTTCCATCTTCAGTCGAAGCTAAAGCATTTTTAAGCTCGCCACTAGTAGCCGTCGAATCGCTAAAGTATGTTAATAAGTTTGTTTTTGTGGATTTTTTTTTGTTTATATTCGATATGTTTTGTAATTGTTGTTTGGTACATTTTAATTTGTTTAAGGAGGAATTATCGAAATTTAAAAAAATACAAATCATATGATTTCAGGAGCAATTTTGATACAAATGGAAAGGATTTTTTTGGTGGGGTTAAGGATTGAGGAAGAAATGAAAAAAAGAAGAAAAACAAAATGTTTTAAGGTTAGTTTTTATGTTAAAAAATTAAATGAACATGATAAAATAATAATATCATACATATATATGTATACAAAATAATGAGTAATGATAAATGAGAGAAAGAGAACAGATGAAATATAGAGATAGCGAAAGTAATGAAGTGTTTGTGTGAATATAAGTAAATGAGAGTGAGAAGAAGTTTATTTGAATTTTGAATGAATCATTTTAGAAATTAACCAAAATCAATTAAAAGCATAAAAACAATATTAAAAGAAAAAAATGGAAAAAGTAAATGAATTTAAAAGTATTTGAATTTAAAAGAGATGAAACAGTTAAACAAAAGAGTTATAAAGAGATAAATAAATGACAGTTGTAAAGTGAAAACAGTGAAATGAATTTAAATAATTATGAATAAAATAAAAACATGACAAAATATATTTATAAATGAGTTTAGGAATAGAAAAAAGATTTCAGTATTACATTTATTCAACTAATTAAAAAAATTTAAATGAAAAGCCTACAAATTATTGTGATTTTTTTTCTCTAAATAGTTTAAAGTTTAATGAGTTGTTAACTCCTCTCAAATCATTAAAATATTTTGAATATTTAATGATGTCTAACAGACATATGGTAAATCTCTTAAACACAACAATAATAAATGTATTTTTTTGTTATAATAAAAATTGGAGCATCGTTTCAAGTGGTTTCCCTTGTTCATATTTTAAACAAATGTTTTAACATTTCCCCTTATTCCCAGTGATAATGCACTTTCAATTATAGATTATCATTTAAAATAATTTGAATTTCTTTTTTTAGTATTTTTTGTTGTTTAAAGTTTGTTTAAGAAATTAATTAAAAACCAACAAGAGCTGTACAAAAAATACAATAAAATATTTGATTATTTTGTTAAAGATTACAAAACATTATTTTTTTATTTAAAATCAAAACAATTTTCTTTAGTTTTATTGTGAGGAGAAGTGGTATTTACTTTTAGTAACAAGAAGAAGATGTTTGTTTTGGAATTTGCTTATGTTTCTCATTAATTTTTAAAGAGAGAAATAAGTGCAATTACTTGGGGTTTTAAACCAGGCATGGAAAATTTAATTTTTAAAGTGGTACATAAAACTAATAAGTTTAATGGACAACAGACTAGACTATAGACTGGACTATGACTAGACTATAGACTGGATTATAGACTATAGTTTAAAGACTGAATCTAAAGACTAGACTATAGACTACAATATAGATCAGACTATGGACTAGACTATAGACTAGACTTTAGACTAAACTAAAGACTAGACTTTAGACTAAACTAAAGACTAGACTTTAGACTAAACTAAAGACTACACCAAAGACTAGACTTTGGACTTAAATAAAGACTAGACTTTAAATTTAACTAAAGACTAGACTATAAACTAGACTATAGTCTAGACTATAGACTAGACTATAGACTAGACTATAGACTAGACTATAGAATAGACTATAGACTAGACTATAGTCTAGACCATAGACTAGACTTTAGATTAGACTAGACTTTAGACTAGACTATATACTATACTATAAAGTAGACTATAGTCCAGACTATAGACTAGACTTTACACTAGACTTCAGACTAGACTTTAGACTAGACCATAGACTAGACTATAGAATAGACTATAAAATAGACTAGACTATAGACTAGAATACAGACTAGACCATAGACTGGAATTTGGACTAAAATATAGGCTAGCCCATTGACTTACAGATCAGGCTATAGACTAGACTTTATACCAGACTATAGACTAGATTATACAATATCCTATACACTTGCCTATGTACTAACCTATACACTAGATTAGAGACTAGACTTTAGTGTTGTTGTTGCAGCGACACGTGTAAAATCGGTGTGGCTAAGTTGACAATCAATCCTCGGTCGTTGACCTGCGAGTCGTTCCGGTGCGAAGAACCAATTGTCGTGGGAACGACACAATAGAGTAGTAGACTCTGGTAAATTGACTACTAAGTAGACTATTTACCCAAAAGTTTATAAGTGATAAAAATTCTAAAAATTTTGAAAAATATACCAAAGTACTTAATTTTCCATCCCTGTTCGAAACACTTGTACACTTACAGTTTTTATGTTTTGATAATAATTTTCCTGGGAATTAAAAATTTTATTTTTTTTATTCAAAATATTATTTATTTGTTTATTTTATTGATGGCTTATTTAAATTGAGGTTTATTGGTTGTTTAGTATGATTTTTCAATAATTATAATGATCATTATTGCAGTAATAATGATTACATTGAAACTCTACAGTTATTAAGTTAAGAACCCAGCATCATGTTAGATATTAAACTTTACTAATATTATGAACAAAAGAAAGTTGTAAATGAAGTTTTTTTAAACCTTAAAACTGGTTCCTTTAAACGAATTACATTTTTGTATTTTATTTTCTGTTTAAATTTGAGGAATAATTATGCATGTGATACAAACAAAAACGTTGCCAAAATTAAGCCTATAAACTAAGAGAAGTTAAAATAAAAACTGAATTATTTAAAGTGCAAAACTTTTGCAACATGTTGCCATAAAAATGCTACTGGCGTCCAGAAACCAAAAAAAAATTAAAAATTATGTTTTGCTTTTTTCAAAACATACGCAATATGCATGTTGCATAACTTTAAAAGGCAAAATAAAAATGACAAAAACAAACACAAATCCATTGTTCATGAAATTACTGCAGTCAGTGTAACTCTTTCTTTCTCTCTTGGACCAACATAACCCAGCAAACATTTGAACAAAAAATATTTAAGAAAAATATATTTATTTTTTAATTAACAAATATGCATCTTTAACTGCTTTTATTTTGAAAATGTTTAAAATTAAAAAAAAAAAATATTTTATAAATTTTATAAAATATTTGCTGGGATGATTATCCCCAATAAAATTGCCAAAAATTTGCAACCATGTAAAGGTACTAAAGAAAAATATACAGACAACCTTTTTATGCCTATGTTGCATTAAAAAAAAAAAACAAAGATAAAAAGAGAGAGAAAGAGAATAACGGTTAAAATGATTTATGTTTATGTGCTGGTTATATTGTCTGCACACAATGGTTTACCCTAAAAACATGCAATGAAAAAACTTTTCAATGGCACAAAGATAAAAATATCAGACAAATAAAATAAATAGACGACTTCTTTTAAGGAGAAGTATTCGCCTAGTAATGTTGCCATAATATCAATAAAATTCTAGGAAAAATTTAAAAATATTTTTTGAAACTAATTAATTCTAGAAAGAATGCAAAACGAACCAATAGATTTTCTTAAACAGCGAAATTGGAATCAATAATGTTACTATTACTTCAAGAGTATTGTTTTGTGATACACTGTTGTGGGTCTAAAGTTTGGTATTGTTTTTAATGAGTGAAATGTATACTAGTTCTGAAAAATTGGAACTCTCAGTGGCATTTAAATAGGGGATTATTATAAATTTCAAAAAATCAAGTCTTTCCAATCTTTACAATTTCCATAAAAACTCTTTGAAAAAGTTTCAGATCCAAAACTGTTTTAAAAAAGAATTAAAAGCATTCCTATAACTACATAACATATTCGAATAAAAATCATTAATAAAAGAACTGGTTCCATAATCCTTCCTCTAAACCACTTCTAAAGATAAAAACCATCCATGCCAACCATATAAGAAAACTGTCGTAAATTCAATGAAATGTTTCGTCGCAAAAAAGTACAAAATTGTATGAAATTTTTCAGTAAAAAGTGAATCGTTTTTTTCATTAATATTATGAAAGAATTTTAACTTTACTTTTTTTATTAAAATATTTTGTAAAATACAAGAACGATCTTCTAAAATCCCATTTACTAAGGTTAAAATTGAATTTTCATAATATATATGAAAATTTCATAACATATATAAAAAAACTATAATGAAATAATTTCTTATTTTAGCAAAATTTGATTTGAAAATTTAGTTTTATGAATGAAATTTTCTTAAATATAATGAAATTTGTTTTTGTAAAATTAGTCAGGGGCTATTTTCAGGCTGTAATCATGCGTTCTAGTTGTATTTTATATATTTTAAGGTATTTGTCTTAGTTTTCTTCACCGTGGCCACTTTAAAGTCGAGTTTTATTTTAATTAGAATAAGCATACCTTCCCTTAACATAAATTTTTGATAAGAATATGACGACAAGTAATACTGAAATCTTGTTTTTATGGTTTTTGTTATAAACTAAATAATTTTTTTTTTATTGTTTGTCTAAAGGCCTAAAAAACTTGACATGATTTATAATGATGAGGATTTGTTTTTTTTACGAAGAAAAAACTGCATGAATGTTAAAAAAAGAAACTTTAAATAAAATTACATTTTTAATATTAAAGGGTGATGGTAACATAAGCAAAATGGTGATAAACTAAAGTTTAAAAGGATTCTTAACGAAAAATTTTTAATTGTGAATGGAAAAAAATGTTGATGATTTTTTAATATTTATATAAGTAATTTACAAAATTAGTTATTAAGCTAATTAATAAATTTGTTCAAAACAAATTTTTTTAATAAAATTTAAACAGGATTAAAGCATTTTATATATATTCATTTTTTTGAGCTAAGCTTTTTGCAAATTATGGGTTATATTTTTAAAATTTAATATATTTAACTTAACATTCATAACAATAAAAAACTAAACATTCATTTAATGTAAATATTTATATATACATTTCAACTAAAATTTAATAAAATTCATGCTGTGCTAGAAAAATCATAACTTTTAACGTTTTTCTTTTTCATTCGTGAATAAAAAGGTAACACAACATTGACATTTAACTAAATAACAAAATGCTGCTAAAAAATTATTAAATGAGCTTTAAAAAAAAATAAACGAATATTTTTAATATTTTTTCAATTAGCATACCAATAAGAAACTTAGGTATTCCAAAAACAGCATAACAAATGCTTAAAAAAAGAAGGTAATAAGAAAAAAAGAATCACAATAATTTCTAGGTACAATAAATAAATGGAAATTAAAAAAACATTTAAAAACGTTTACTATAAATATACATAAAAAAGTAATATTTTTATAAAGGTTTTAAACAAAATTTACAAAAAAAATATTTGTACAGTTCACAATCGTTGTCGTATCATTGTAGCGTTGTGTGTCATACAATTTTTTTAAATAATTTTTTTTTAAACAAAAACAAATTGAAAATAAAAAATTACGACATACTACTATACAACATACAACACCGATTGTAAATTGGACAATTGCATAGTTTTTGATTAAATATGTTTAACATTATCTGTAGAAACGTTATCAAAATGCTTAAAAACTCTTATAAATATTACTTTAAAAAAAACTTAATAAAACATTTAAATAAATGCAATACAATAAAATCTAGTTTAATTAAAAAAGAAACTATTTTTAAAAAAAATAAAGCTTTCTTTTTAAATTCCACTAAATGGAAACTTTAAACTTTATTCATAATTTATTTCTATTCCTAAAAAAAACTTAAAATAATATAAAAGAAATTTAAAAAAAAGAAGCAAAAAACTTACCCATTTGCTGCATCTTGTATTTCCTTTTGATCTATGCCCGCTATAGTGTTTCTTCGTTTGCCGCGTGCTTTGCGCGATCTAGAACGTCTTGAGACAGTTTGTACATCTTCATTCAGATTGTTTGTATCGGGCATATGGGTAAAGACACCAGTGGTTGATTTACGGGCCATACACATACGTTGAAAACGTTTACCAGATGTATCAACAGATATAACTTCGGCAGGATATCTAAGTTAAAAAAATATAAAATTGTTTCTTAATTTTTTTCAATAAGTAAACATTTTTATTTAAAAGTTATAACTTTTTCCACATTATCAAAACTATTTACATGTCATCATTAACAAAATGAACACTTCTTAACTTGACCCTAACTTCTTTTACATTACTTCGGAAAAGCGTTTGACTTTATTTACTGGTCATTCTAAACATTAAATAACAATTTTTATGACCCCCCCACTTTAAACAATAAAATACAAGTTTGTTTTTCTGCTTAAGTAAACAAATCAGGAATAAAATACCAAAATTACGGTAGTTAAATTAACCAACATTGGTTTTTTCTAATGACTTGACACGACAACGTAATGATTGCGATGATCAACATCGTGACTTTGAAAATTAAATTAAAATAGAAACAAGAAAATCTGTGATGTAAACAAAAGAATATTTATAACAACACAACTACCATTTTCTTTTAAATGAAAATAGTAGTAATAGTTGTACGTTATAGTGCAACCATGAGGTTGGGCTGGTATAATAGTAACGCCTAAGAATGCAATTAACCTTTAAGGTTAACTGACAACAGCAACAACAACATGAGCATTAACTAACAGGCAATAATGGTAACTTTATCAGGGATGGAAAGAGATATTTTTGAAAACAGAAAGTTGGAAAAGTTTTTACAATGTAATGCTTTATGAAATTATTCACCATCTGTTTAATCTTCTTAAAAAATTGGCATTCACATGAGAATGATAGTTTAACATTGAATAGGTAAAAAATAATAAAAATGAAAAACAAATGTAAAGTTACATGAGCTTTTTTAATAGAAATACAATACGGTTGTAAATTGGACAAATATATAGAATATTCTTAATAGAAATGTTGTTATAATATAAGCAACATTCTCAATAGAAAAGTTTTTATAATAAAAGTAACATTTTCTATAGAAAAATTTATATAATATGAGCAACATTCTCCATAGAATAGTTGTTAGAATATAAGCAACATTTTCTATAGAAAAGTTTTCTTAATATGAACAACATTGTTAAAAAAAAACAACATTTTCTATAGAAAAGTTGTAATATATGCTTGAAAATGGAGGTGGTTTAAACTTGAGCAAGAAATGCAAAAGTATAAACAGCTGATGCAAAAAATTAATACAATTTTTACTAAAATTAACATAAAAATTTTTGATTTATCGATTAGTATAAATTATAGGGACTTCACAATATATATTTTTTATATTAAATTTATGTTTTCATAAATTTTTATATTATATTTACAATTTTCTTCTTCTTTTTTATAAAACATGCATTGTTTTGATAATAAGCAGTGACGTTTTCTGTTGTTTTGTATGGCAACACTGTGAAGTATAATTTTTTTCTCAAAAACATCAGAAACAATTTATTTTTAGATTAACTAATCTGATTATTAATTGGCATTTGATTGCCAACTCAAAAACCCGCTCGAAGAGAATCATTTTCTTTACAAAAGTTATCCTAATGTTAGTTTATTATACCCTACACCACTATAGTGGGGAGGGTATTATACGTTTGTGCTGATGTTTGTAACATGCAAAAATATTGGTCCAATACCCACCTTAAAGTATACCGATCGATTCAGAATCATTTTTTGAGTCGATTAAGACATGTTCGTCCGTCCGGCTGGCTGGCTGTCCATGTAAACCTTGTGCGCAAGGTACAGGCCGCAATTTTCAAGATAATTTGATGAAATTTGGACCAAGCATGTTTTTTGACACAAGGACGAAGCCTATTGAAAATGGTTGAAATCGGTCCATTATTTCACCTAGCCCCCATACAACCGTACCTCCCGATTTGAACTTTTTATGCTATAATTACGTCAAATATTCTGCTATCTCATATTGGCACAAATAAGTTTTATATAAGTATAAATGATACTGCAGATTTTCGTAAGGATCGGCCTATATTTGACCCTAGCCCCCATACAAACCCCCCTTCAAAAAATGACTTAAACGTCTAAAATTGACTTGTAACCATTTGTATCGCAATGAAACTCAACAAAACTAACTATTATTTAGAAATATATCCTTTTCCCAAATTTACCGAGGATCGGCCCATATTTGACCTATATAAAGCCTCATTTAGAAATTTTAGTTTTTTATCAATAAATTGCTTAAATATTTTGGAATTATGGTAATATTCAACATAAAAGTTTTTTTACAAAAAATAAAAATTTTATAAAAGTAAAAGTTGTAAAAATATACTCATGGTGTAGGGTATCATATGGTCGGCCATGCCCGACTATACTTTCCTACTTGTTTTACTAAAGAAAAGTTTATCTAATATGCGCAAGGTTTTCTATAGAAAAATTTAAAGAATGTTTGTACTAATGACTGCTACTTTTCAAATAAAAAAATAGTATATTACAAGCAACTATGTATTCCATCTCTGAACAACCTAATAGTCGTTTAACAACTACAAAAACATCTTCCTTTGGGCATTATTATTATTTTTTTGTTGGTTTCTATAACACCTTAAAATAAACTTTGTTGCCGAATTGTAATGTGTTTAATATTATTACTATTACTAGTAGTAGTATTTGTTGTTATAGTCTTCGATTTTATAGGTTTTTATGTAATAGGATTTTCTAAAAGAAGAACATTTAATTTCATGCAATACAAACAAAAGAAAAAAATTCAGCAAAAACTCTTCATTACTTTTAATAACTTGAAACGCCTTTTGATCTACTGTATAAAAATGATTGTAATGGTTATAGTGAGTTTACACTGAATTCGTTAAATAAACCTTTAGTTTTAAGATTGTATATAAGTTTTGCCTATAAAAACAACGTAACGCTGTTGTTTACATTGTGTTTTTACTGAAAAGTAAAAATAAAACGTAATAACTGCAAAACAAACCTATAGGCGTACACTTGAAATTAAAATTTTTTCAAGTATTTCAAAATTTCAAAAAAAAAAGTCTTATTCTATGAAAACCACAAATTAACATGCTTGAGTACTTGCTAAATAAATAACAATTTAAAAAATTTATAAATAAAAAAAATGTACATAAAATATATGTACATATAAAATGTACCAGGTTTTTTTATGTTAATAAATATGCAAAATTTTTAAGGGCCTGTATGCAAATTAGTTTGAAATGATTTGCCACAACATATAGCGCCCAAAAATACACTCGAGAGGCAATTTCATTTAAAATTAATAGTTTTTTATGTTTTTCTCTGGCATACAATAATAAATCATGCTAAAGTTTATTATAAATAAAGTTTTATGACAAAATCATGTTCATGGTTGACTACTTTTTTTCGTTTTTTCTTATGTTTTTTTTTTTTAACGAAATTTAAATTTAAAATATGTTGTTAATAAAAAAAGGCTTACCTTAATGCTATTATTTTACATTGTTCTTCGGGTGAGGGCAGTCGATGATTTAAAGGCACATCTTTATTGATATCATTAGGAATTTGACTGTTATCTATAGTGTTACTAACATTAATGGAATATAATGCATCTACAGCATCAGCTGATAGAACGGACGGAGAAAGGGCTGGTGTTAGAATGCCATTATCACCAATACACACCGATGTACTGATCGATGTATCAACATGATGCATACAATCGGGTGTGACGGTTACGTCACCGAGGGCCTCAGATGAGGTCCATTTGCGCAAATCTTCTATGGCGGCGGGCTAAAAGAAAGAAAAATGTATTGTTTAGTTTTTTAATCCATAATATAATATTTAACATATTTCTATTTTAATACAATTTTTATTAATTAAAATAATTATTTTTTCATCCTTAATGTAGGCTATAATTTTTTAAGTTATTTGTTTGACCCTCCACAAAAATATACAATTAAATATATTTAAAGGTCACTTAATGTTTCTAAGGCTATTTTTAACGAAAAAACTTAGATATTTACAACCAAAAAGTATGTCCTTCTTTCCTAAAATAAGCAATTGAAATCAAATTTGTAAAAAGTTTTTCTACCTAAAGTTGTGCTATTGTTAATAAACACAATACAACTTAGAAACTATACATCTGGTTCAACCCTAAAGTATGTTTTAATTAATAATATTAAATTCCTATTATACCTGACCTACATTAGACCAATAACAAGTTTTCTTGAAGTTGTTTCTAATTTATTTGTGTACACCTAAATGTATGCTATCAATTTTATCAATATTTCTTTGTAACACCTGTGTCTTAATGCATGCAAATACATTCTTAAATTCCATTTCAACATTAAGTCCAAAAGTGTGTCATTAGTTTTAAGTTATGAAACATGACAAATTGTATTGTTTTTTTGCAAATAATAAAAAAGCAACTTTTTCTATAGAAAAAATGGAAAAAAAAGAGCAATTTTTTCTATAGAAAAATGTTATAAAATGAGAATAGAAAATTACAATAAAATAAAAACTTTTCTTAAAGAAAAATTGTCTAAAAATTAACAACTTTCACTATGAAAAGTTTTCATAAAATGAGCATCTTTTTCCATAGAAAAGTATCCATTAAAGTACCAACTTTTTAATAGGAAAATTGCCATAAAATTACATATATATTGCAATAAAATTGCCAACTTATTCTATAGAAAAAATTACATAAAATGAGCCACTTTTCCTATAGAATTTTTTTTTAATAATTAATAAAACAATAAACTTTTTCTATAAAAAAATTTAAAAAAAATTAAACATTTCCCATAGAAAAATTGTTTAAAAAAACTTTTTCTATAGAAAACATGTGATAAAATGAGCATTTTTTATACAGAACAACTTGTCACATAAAGACCAATTTCACCAATAGAAAAATTGCATAAAATTACAACATTTTCCAAAGAAAATAGCTATAAATGTTCTTTTCTTATAGAAAAATTAATACAAAAAAAATCGACATTTCCTAAAAAAAAATTCCATAAAATAATAAATATTTCCTATCATATTTTCCTATAGAAAAATTGCCATAAATTAAACAAATTGTAGTATAAAAACCTTTTCATAAAATGAGCAGGTTTTTCTATAGAAAAATAGTCATGAACATTTTGCAAAAATGTTAATCATTGTCCATAACCAAAAAAAAAAAAAATGAGATCATCTACCACTTTTAATTTGTAAAGAAATGATGCAACAAAATATACATTTAACTTTTATAAAACAAGAAACATCCTATAACTGTGCTACATTTAAAGTTGTCTGTTTCAGCCACAATGTAGGCTACACTTAATAGACACGTTTCATTTTCTCCCAAACAAAGTTTAACCCAAAAGTTTTTTTTTAACCAACTGACTCATAACATTTCATCATCAGTCTTCAAATTACCACTTTGTTCTATTTTTTTTTATTATCTGACTGCAACAACATAGTCATCATCACCATCTACAACTTCATTTAAAGTGCCGACCATTGAAACTTTATTGGAAAGGTTGAGAAAAAAGCAAAAAAGTGCCTTTAAGCATTTTAACGCAAATAAAAATCATTTAAGCACGAATATTTAAAAAAAATATATACCATGTTATGCCACCGAACAAATAAAATGGCACTTCCTCACGCAAAAATCGCACCACGAAAAATATAAAAATTTATTAAAAACATAGAAAAAACTATAATTTACAGTTAAAAGCCACTTTGGCCTACACTAAAGCCAATTTTAAATTATACAAATTAATGAAATATTTCTTTGAAAAAACAAAATCGATTTATATTTTAACGTTGAGGTCAATTGTGTGTTTGTCTGGATGCATATATTAAAAGAGGAGTGTATGTTTCAAAGGACAATAAAAAGAACTTATCTACATCAACAAAATTTTGCTAAAAGGTATAAATGAATTGCTTCGAAACAAATAATATGGCATACATCTAGGAAAACTTTAATAAATAAAACATACTTTTAGGCTTTTTTGCATAATAATATTAAAACATAAATAAACCCCTTTTATTAAAGTTTAGTGTTTCTTTCCACGTTTCTGCTGATTTCATATATGATTTTTAATCCTCTTAGTATAGTTGTTTTTTTTACTACCCAAATTTATATCAAACAGAAAACAAAACTAAATAAATAAAAATAAAATTGAGCAAAGGAAACAATAACAATTGATTGCAAAAATCCTTTCAGTTTAATTAAAATTGTAAATGTATCTTGTATGTAGAGAAAATTTATAAAATTCTGAAATAAAATACCAATATTTATTTAGTTTTTTTCTCATTTCATTTTTACTCTATATAAAAATAATAATGATAATAAAAAATAAACTTTAACTTTGTTATAAAGTTAACTTACACACACACACACACACACAACTAAACTGACTGATTCATATGTATTCTTTTTTAAGCTTATTAGAGGCAATTGTTTGGAAAAAATACAAAGTGATTACATGCCACATACTACGATATAACAGCAGTTAGCAGCAGCAGTAGCCAACAGCATATGGTTTTTGTTTATGGACGAAAGTTCAAAAATTACATGGACATTTATAAACAAAAATTTGGGTTAAATTGTGGTTTTAGTTTTTTGGCTTTTAAATGTACCTACAGAAACTAATAAATAGCAGAAAAGTTTAAGAAAATTCCAATGAATATTATGTGTGTGTGTAAAGATTTTTAATTGGATTCGTTACAGGGATTTGTAGATAGTTTTAAGGCATTATTTCCAGTTGATATATTTTTGTACGATTTTTTTGGATTTACAATATTTTAGCAGCTTTAAATTATTTTCTATATGCCTGAAAGTATGTTATTAATGAACATACGTATTTTCCTAAGGCAGCCATTTTTATAGAAAAATTGCTGCGTTTAAAGCTACTTTTCTTTTATAAAAAAAACGCTATTAAGACTGACGTTTGTCTATAAAAAATGGCAGCTATTAAAGCTATTTTATTCTATAGAATTTGATGCTATTAAAGCTTTCTTATTCTATGGAAAAATTGCTGCTTTAAAACTACTTTTTCTTTACAAAAACTGATGTTAAGACTAACCTTCGCTTATAGTAAAACTGCTGCAATAAAAGCTTGCATTTTTTTTTAGAAAAATTCCTGCTTTTTAAGCTTTCTTTTTTTATAGGAGAATTAATGTCATTAAAGCTTTATTCTACAGAAAAACTTCGTCTGTTAAAACTTTCTGTTTTAAAAGAAAAATCGCTGTATTTTTGAAACGAAAAGATACTTAATAAAACTTTCTTTTACTAAAGAAAAATTGATGATGTTAAAGCTTTCTTTTACTAAATAAATTGATGCTGTTAAAGTTTTCTTTTTCTATAAAAAAAAAAATTGCTAAATTGTTAAAGATTTTCTATTCTAAAGATAAATCGATGATGTAAAAGATTTAATTTTCTTTGGAAAAATTGCGACTTTCTTTGAGCTTTCTCTATAGAAAAACTGCTGCTATTAAAACACTCTTTTCTCTAGAAAATTTTCAGATGCTAAAGCAGCTTTTTATCTAAAAAGCTTTTTACATTAAAGCTTAAAGATTTCTGAAAGCTTTCTTTTTTAAAAAATAATTTATGCTTTTAAAGCTTTCTTTTTCTATAAAAAATGTCTGCTGTTAAAGCTTTATTTTTTTAAAAGGTTGCTGCTCTTAAAGCAGCTTTTTATTTAAAAACCTTTTTACATTAAAGCTTTCTTTATCTACAGAAAAATTTCAACTGTTAAAGATTTCTGTTTTAAAAGAAAAATCGCTGAATTTTTGAATCGAAAAGTTATTTAATAAAGCTTTCTTTCTCTAAAATAAATGATGCTTTTAAAGCTTTCTCTTTCCATAAAAAAATTGCTGCTGAAAAAGCTTCCTTTTCCATAGAAAAATAACTGCTATTAAACCGTTCCTATTCTAAAGAAAAATTGATGCTATTAAAGCTTTTTTCTATAAAAAAAACTGCTGTAAAAGATTTCATTTTCTATAGAAAAATTCCATCTTTTTGAGCTTTCTATTTCTATAGAAAAACTGCTGCTATTAAAACATTTTTCTAAACAAAAATAGCTGCTGTTAAAGCTTTGTTTTTCTTTAGAAAAACTGCTGCTAATCTCTAGAAAAATTTTAGATGTTAAAGCAGCTTTTTTTCTCTAGAAAACTTTTTATTACTTATCCCTCGTTTTTCGCCAACAACAAAAATGTTATTTAATTGATTCAGACATTTATATCACTTAACGAAGGTAATAAAATGAAATTCTATCTTAAGAATTCATTCATTAATTATTATTACGATTATTTTCAGTTAAAACATACACACATACCTACACAGTATGTCTGTGTTGATTTTTTTGTATGCAATTTCATATTAATAATAAAAAAGTGAATGAAAATAAAATTTATAAAAATTGAAAAAAAAAAATTTCACCATAAATGTCGCCATTCGATGCTCTAAAGTAAAATTATATTAAAGTGGCCCAGACACACGTAGCAAACGTATATCAGCATCAGCATGTATATAGCATGTACATTTTCAAAACCAGAATCATTTCCATAGTAGTTGACTTTTTAACGAGTTTATTTGATGGTGTTGCTGTCGTCGTCATCGTCTTCATCGCCATCGTCTGTTTTGTAACATAAAATTACAATATCTATGTTGCTCCTTCTACTGAGTGAGTGAGTGAGTGGGTTAGTTAGTTTCTTTTTTTTCTTTACTACTTACATGTTTTGTAGTAAAATGTTGAACGTCATCATATTGGTTTGACTGTCGAGGGAATACATTTACAGATAAATGTTGTTGTGGCAAACTGAAAAAATGTTTGTAGTTACTATATTCCGTTACAATTTTTTTTTATTGCACTTTTAGCCATTTGTACAGAGGAGAGTGTAACGGATATGAAAATATGGATTTTAAATAAGCTATTTTATGAAACATGATGGAAACAACAACATTATAATGCATACATTTACGGGATTTTTCTGCTAAAAAAATATGTTGCATATTTTTGGTGCAATGGTATAAATCGATTATATTTGAATTATAAAACATATATTTAAAACGAAAGAGATTGTTTAAAGTTTCAGCATACAATTTTGCGCAACAATGTCCCCTAGCTATTGAAAAAAGTAAAGAATATTAAAAGCAAGTTAAAAAAAACTAAATCCCCTGTAAACCAAAAAAAAAAAAAACTAAAGCATATAAATTGGCTGCTGTAGTTATCCTTAAGGAATTATTGCATATTATTAGGAAAAACAGAACGCCACCACATTATTGTATGTTTTTAGGATTAAAATTTTATTTTATTGCTCTTTTTTAAACTTAAGACAAACAAAATAATAAAACAAAAATAGTTTTTTTAATTAAAATAAAACTACAAGGCTTAACTAATATTATATATTGTTCAGACAAAAGATATGAACAATATTAACAATAAATACAAACAAACGAACAAATTTTTGTAATAGACAAAAAAATTCATATTACAACTTTGTTTATACAAAGAATCCCACCAGTAAAGTAGAACTACAACTATTTTTCCTAAAAGTCAATAACTGTTTATTTGCAACAAAAAAATTTATTGAATTGCTTTTAGCGTTTAACCACATTTAGTCATTTATGGCTAAATATATACCAGCAAATGACTACAGCAATACAACCCGCTTGGCTGTATGCTTGTGTCTATTTTAAACTTGTTTAATATAAATTTTATATTTTAATTATGGTATTTAGTTTTTATGGACTTTTGTTATCGAATACATTAGATAAATACTATTTTATATTAAATAAAATGTCTTTCTCTGTTGTCTGTCTGTTTAGGTCTGTTGTAAGATGTTTTCTATGTTAAGCTAAATGAAGAAGATCGTTTGCTATGAAAAAACCACAACTGTCTGCTTTAATGCAGTAAAAGAATTAAATTATTAATTTAGTTTATTAGTGTTACACAATTTTAACTGGAAACTGGAAACTGGAATTCTAAAATAACGTACACTAAAAAAATCAAACATATTATAGATTTAAATATTATATTAAATGAGACAATTAATTAAAGAAAAAATGGCAGCTATTTTTAATACTAAACAAATTGAAAATGTCTTTACATGTTTTAAAGTTAAAATTTGTATGTTTTAATTTAAAATATTATACTGCAATCTAGTTTTAATCAATGAAACCTTTAAAACTCTCTCTTAAATACACATAAGCATAACTGAACTCTTCCCTTAATGCAATAAAAACTCTCACTCTTAAGGAGTGAGGCAATGCACATAAGCAAACCTGACCTTCTCCTCCCGCCTTAAAGTAGGCTTCACTTTTTTCACAAAATCCATTAATTTGAAAAAAATCCAAAAAAAAATTCTTAAAACACATGTAAAACATAAAAGTGCAACACATACTTTTTCGAAGAACATATATTTTTTTCATAAGAATTTTAAAATGATTTTATAAACACAAAATCTTACTTAAACTAAAAATATTTGTGGTTTTTTTCCCCTCTACTCCTATTACACCATTAATTTTTCAAGGCTGGTCTTGTTTGTGTCACTTTGGCAAATACTAATGAATATAACAGCTGAAGTAAAGCAAAAAAAAAATAAAAATAAGCCTAAAGCTTAAAGTTTGTACTCGTTACTACGTGTAGTGAGTAGTTAGTAATATTTACTTGAGCCATTACTTAGTATTTGTCTATTGTAAGAAACATATTTATGTACCTCCCATACGTTGTGGCCAAAGACTCTAAAGTAAAATGTCGCCTGACCAAGCAATACATATAGAATCGTCTGTCTGTCTGTCAGTCACTTAGTCGGAGTCAACCATGCAAACAAACCATTATTTTGTTTTCTTCGTTCATACATACTCAAACACATTTCGGAGTTTGTTGTTTAGGTTGCCTTTGGCAGCAGAGGTTTAAAGGAATGAAATCGGTTAAAATACACGTTAAGAAATTAGTTTTATTTATGCATTATTTATTATACGTTTGTCTATAGAAAAGTTGTTGCTGTTAAAGTTTTCTTTTTCTATGGAAAAAATTTGCTGCTTTAAAAGCTTTCTTATTCTATACACAAATGGCTGCTATTAAAGCTTTCTTTTTCTATAGAAAAATTGGTGCTGTAAAAGCTACTTTTTGTACAAACGAATGACGAAGCGCTTTACGTGAACACCTGCCTTGTGGGCCTATTTCACGGTAGTCTTTTTTAACCAGTAGGTGAGTTTATCAGACGACTCACCACGGCACCATTGTGCTCCTTACACGCAGGTGGTAATTTGAGTCTGTATATGACATTACGGCCGGTACTTTGTTCGATTATTTGATCTATAAAATCCCTGCTGGTCAAACATCCTGCAAAAACATCACTTCCGTGTACAACCACGCAGATGGGATGGCCTCTGTTGAGTCGGCAACAGCTCCTAGAGACGTTACCGAAGTATGAATCCATAAAATAAGCCAAATACTTTCTTCTTACTTACAGAGAACACACCGTGATAAAAAGAGTTTTCTGAGAATATAGTTGGACAAAGAAGGACAATTCAATGGTAACACGTGTACCGTTCATCCATCATCATTCAATTCAGCATACTTCTCATTCATCTGACATAATCAAAGAGAACAACAACAGATATTTTGAATTTAGGTATAAATTCATCCTGTATCATATACATTTAACCAACACATTGCTAACACTTGGACCCAGTGGTACTCCTCTGTATCTTTTGTCATTCCGCAACAGCACCAAACTTATCCCGAAATATAGGCTTCATCGAGCATTCGCCAATCTTCATTTGGGTTTAAACAACACCACTACATGGATACCGAAGGAATCCAGACAGGACAAGTCCTGCATGTAACTGGCTATCAGTAGTACGAGATTATGTGGTTCTCTCGTTCGACCCCATGTCAAATCATTCCAAGGTAAGTTGGAGGATTGAAATGACATCACCAGTTTATAACCCCAGCAGACTAGAGGTACTGAGAATAACTCTTTACCCCGGGATTGCAATGAGAATTCTTCATCAAGGAAGCATTCCCCGGGGGGACTTTTTTGCTATAAAGCTACTTTTTTTTATAGAAAAATTGCTTTCATTTTGCATTTTAAGAAATTTTCCTCTAATTATTTTATATTCAAATCATTCCAATGAATTTCGGAGGAGTGAAATGACATTACCATTTTATAACCCCAGCAGACTAGAAGTACTGAGAGTAACTCTTTACCCCGGGATTGCAATGAGAGTTCTTCATCAAGGAAGCATGCCCCGGGGGACTTTCTTTTTTGCTATAAAGCTACTTTTTTCTATAGAAAAATTGCTTTTATTTTGCATTTTAAGCAATTTTTCTCCAATTATTTTATATTTAATTTACATCAGCAGATTTTTCTCAGTGTATATAAAAGCAAAATACCGCTTTAAGCTCATAGTAGTATTCTGTTGCTGTTAAACAAAATTATTATTACTTCAGTACAGAGTTGTCGTGTGGTTGTTTTTGTTGTCGTCATTATTTGAGACCACACATTAATTCTACGAACTTTGCCAACTTAAGTTCGTACAAACAATATAAATATGTAGAAATATACATATTTATACACACGTTCTAGTACCCCAACATATTAATGTATGTATGTATGTATGTATGTATGTATGTATGTATGTATGTATGTGCTGCAAAAGAAACTTGTAGTTCAGCTTAATATTTATGACTCTAAAGATTACAGGGAGAAAAAAAGAAAACAAACAAACTTGAGCTTCTTTCTTACAACAGCCCCTCACAACAGAACAGAATTACTCAACAGCATCAGCAAAGATTGCTTTTGGTGCTAGAATGAAATCAAGCTAACAGGCAACAATGATTTTAAAATTACATTCTACTTTGTGTGTTTGTTTTAGCAAGAATTTCTAATACTTTTCAAATCATCGTAAAAGATAACAACTACTTAGTGCAGTAGTACTCTTAAGCTCTGTTTAGAGCTGTTACATTGTGATTGCATAAATTTAAATACAATTTACTGCTATATTAGTTTGATTCACCTCTTAATTACTTTTTATAACCTTTTACATTTACTCATTAAAAGTGATTAAAGTGTATCTTTTAAAAAGTTGTTTTTAAGTAGAATTTATTTAATACGTTTTGTTTAATAGTTGAGAAAATAAAAAGTGAAGTTTATTATTTAAAATAAAATATTTTTAAATTAAATTTTCATAATTTCTTTTGATCCTTTTATTTCACACACTTTTTGGCTTATGAATGTCATGCTGCTATTTGAAATTAATTTGCAAATAGTTTCCTCTTAATGCGAGTGTTTTGTGTGAAAATAATCATGTTTGTTTGCAAACCCCTTATTTTAACTTTATTTTTTTTTGTTTGTTTTGTGTTCACTAAATCATGTCTGAAAAGTTTAAATACCTGTTACCATAAACTGATAATTTTTGTTGAATTTTTGTACATTTTTCTTTATAGAGAAATTGAAAAAAAAAACAATATTGTATATATGATTACAACATTATATTTGCTTGGTTTGTCGGTCGCTTGGTCAGCAGTCTGTAAAATACATTGCTGCAAATTACAGCTAAATAGCAAAACTTGTTAAATGGAAAATGATGGTTTTTTAGCAGACAACGGACTTACACACCCATTCCCGTGTGCATACATACACTGACAAATACATGAAGAGTAATTGAAATAGAAAAAAACCGTTAAATACCAGTTTAAATGTAGAAATCAAAGCATACTCACACATGCAATTCATACAGTGCAGGAGAAAAGTATTCGTCTGAATTAAAGAAAAAAACCTAAACAATCTTCATTTAAACCTTATTAGATAAAATTCTTTACGCTTTATTATATTCGTACAGTGTGTTAGAAAATTAAATTTTATTTTTTTGTAGAACTTTTCTTTATTACTGTAAATTTAATGAAATGTCTATGATTTCTGTTACTGCCATATATGTTGAAATCAAAGTATTACAGATCAAAAAGACATTTTAAAACAGGGTGTAAACTAATGTAATATAGTGTGCTACATTCGACTATACTGAAACTAATATACCCTACACCTTTTAAGGAATCTTGTTGTGCAGGAAATGTTTTCAATATTTATTTTTGTGCAACAAAGTTACACTATTTTGAAGCAAATTTTTTGATGTTTAAGCAATTTATTCTCTGGAAAAGTTGCTGTCTTCCAAGCTACTTATTCTATAGAAACTTTGTTGTCTTTCAAGCAACCTTTTTCATAGAAAATGTATTGTCTTTCAAGCTACAGTTTCTATAGAAAAGTTGTTGCCTTTCAAGCAAACTTATTTATAGAAAAACTATTACCTTTTTAGCAACTTTTTATGGAAAAGTTGTTGCTATTCGAGCTAATTTTTTTACAGAAAAGTTGTTTCACTTTAAGCAATTTTTTAAGAGAAAAGTTGTGGCCTTTCAAGCAACTTTTTCTATAAAAATTTTGTTGCTTTTCGAGTAATTTTTTCAAGCATTTAAAGGTTATTTTTTTATAGAAAAGTTTTTGCATTTAAAGCAACTTATTCTGAAATGAGTTATTGCGTTCTTCAACAAATTCTGAGAAAAATTATTGCATTTCAAGTAATTTTTTCTATAAAAAAATTTGTTGCTGCTTTTAGAGCAACTTTTTCTATGGAATAGTTGTTTCATTTAAAATAAATTTTTCTACAGAAAAGTAGTTGCATTTCAAGCAACTTCTTTAATTAAAAAGTTGCTGCATTTCAAGCAACTTTTTCTATAAAAAAATTTTTGTTCTCGGAGTAAATTTTTCAAGCATTTCAAGCAAATTTTTTTATAGGAAAGTTGTTACATTTCAAGCAACTTATTGTGAGAAGAGTTGTTGCATTCTTCAACTAATTCTGAGAAAAATTTTTGCATTTCAAGTAATTTTTTTCTTAAAAAAATTTTTGCTTTATTTAGAGCAACTTTTTCTATAGAAAAGTTGTTACATTTCAAGCAATTTTTTCTATAGAAAAGTTGCTACTTTTCAAGCAACTTTTTCTATAAAAATTCAAGCAACTTTTTTATAAAAAAGTTACTGTCTTTTATAGGTACCTTACTTTCTACGTAAAATATTATTTGTTGTGTTTCAAAATAATTTTCTCTATGATGGAGTTGCTTGCTTTTAGACAATTGTTTGCTATATAAATATTGCTGCTTTTATAATTTTTTTTCAACAAATCCTTTTAACACCTCCTAACTATAACACCCTATACAAACAATAAACTATGTACTACAACTTGACTTACCAATCTTATTTCAATTTCAGCATCAATACGTGTACGCATCATACGATTCGTATTTATACCAAATGCTGATGAGCACAACAACAGATCATCGCTGCCAGCAGCCAGATGATGATGATTTGTACCACCAGCATTGGTCATATCAAGCATGCCATCGTTATTACTACTGCCATCACCTAAAACATGACCGGATGCAAATTGTATGGGAGAGCCAGCCGCCGATGACTGTGCCGTAGAGGAGGATGGAGGTGGTGTCACTTTACCGGCATCTTCATAAAGAACACGTACACTACGTGGTCGGGTATCGGCAGTAAAGAGTTCCTTTATATATGACTTGTCACAGTCATAATGTTGTTTACGTTGTGCGAATGTTAAAAGGTCGCTTTCCGCTGCAAAAAAAAAGAAGAAATAAAAATACAAATTGTTAATTTTAAACATTTTTTTCTTAATCAATAAGTTGTAAAGGAATTAGTATAGAGTTTCTTTATGTTTTTTTATTTATAGTTTTGTATTATTGAAGGCTATTAAAGTCAACAATTATGTTGTGTGAGTGAGTGGAGTGGAGTGAAGTGTGTAACGTGTCGTTTATTTGCCATTTCTGCCATAATAATTTGTATCTTTAGGATTTTAATGACTCATTTGTTGTTTGTCTATAAAAAATAATGAAAAATTGCTTGGGACTATATAATTTTTTATTTTTTGTTTATTTTTATTGTTGTTTTTGCTAATTACAATAATAATAGTTAATAACTAAATCAGACAGAGTGTAGTTTTTGTTGGCATTTATGATTACATCTTAGATTTGTTGTCTAAAAAGTAAAATACATTTTTGAAAGGAATCGAATTTTCGGAGAAACTTTAATTTCTAAAAACTTTTTAATGGAATCTTGTCTTAACAACTTTTGAATGTTACATTAATTTTGACCTTATTCACAAGTCCCATTACTTTTCAAACAGGGTATACAACAAAAATTTAACTTTGAATTTATAATTCTATTTACATTTTGATCTGTTTCCAATTAAAATACTATTTATTTGTTCAAGATAGACTGACTGTATTGTCTGTAAGTACTATATATGAGGAAAAATATTTATTCAAGTTTTTTATTACTGTTCATATTTATCTTACGAAATAAAATTATTGCTAAATGAATAAAACAATTTTTGCTATAATAGCATTTTTTATATACAATTTAGCCTAGAGATCAATGTTTTTGGTTTTTTGTTTAATTGAGAAAAAATAATAAATAATGGTTTGCCATTGGTATAATTTATTTAAACATAAACCAGATACAAATTCCTTTATGAAAAAAGAAATATTAAAATTTTATAATTTATATAATTTTTATTGTTTGTAAATAAATTAAAAAAATATTAATTTATTCTATACAACTGAAAATTTGTACAAGTTCATGTTTTTTTCTCATGATCTGGATATTTTTTATGAAAAACAGAAACGGTTTTTAAATTGTAAATAAAAGAAACATAAATTTCTTAATGGATTTTTTAATTTATATTTTTTCTATAGTCAACACTAACTGGACTATAGTCTAGTACATATATAGTCTGGACTGTCTAGTTTTTAGTAAGGAATGTAATCTTGTCAGACTATACAAATTAGTTTATAGACTAGTGTATATTTTAGACTATAATCTAGTCTGTAGTCTTGTCTATATTCTTGTGTAGAGTCTAGTCTGTAGTCTATCAGTTGTCTAGCATATAGTCTGGTTTATAGTCTAGTCTATAGTCTAGTCTATAGTGTAATCTATAGTCTAGTCTATAGTCTAGTCTATAGTTTAGACTATAGTCTAGTCTATAGTCTAGTCTATAGTCTAGTCTATAGTCTAGTCTATAGTCTAGTCTATAGTCTAG
>NC_060952.1:9725085-9726798 GCF_022045245.1 Lucilia cuprina | reverse complement strand
AGACTATAGACTATAGACTATAGACTATAGACTATAGACTAGACTAGACTATAGACTAGATTATAGACTAGACTATAGACTAGACTAGACTATTGACTAGACTATTGACTAGACTATAGACTAGACTATTGACTAGACTATAGACTGTGGACTAGAATATAGACTAGAATATATCATTTGCATTTTTTTCATGTGTAATCGTTAAAAAACAGTATAATTGTAGAAAGGAGTTCGTTCTGCTGATTCTCTTCAAATGCGTTTTTACTGTTTGTGTGTGTTAAAGTACTAAGTAGTCTCTATATGTTATGTCCATTTTGGCGTTATAGCAGATTTTTGTTTTCCACATTACTCTGTTACTGTTTGCTGGACTTTCTCATGTCACACTTTTATCTTATGGTTGATGATATGTTTGTTTTCAGATTTTATTTCTTCCATTATTTCATTTGTGTCATTAATTTCTTTAGTTTTTGTTATTAATTCAATTATTTTCTTGGATTTCTTTTATCGTTTGTTTTAATTACATGGTTTGTCTAGAGTGTGAATGTCTGTGCACAATGGATAGATCCCAACAGTTCGGGAAGACTGTAAATTTTTGCTATAAATGAATTTTTTGTAGCTTTCTAAAGTTGTGAAAGTTATAAAGTGATTACATTTTAGATTACTTAGTGACTGAAAAGGGATGATTAAATTGCAGCTAGGTGTGACTTACAAAACTACAGGGTTGTTAATGTTCTATTTTTTTTCATTCCGACCATGGTCAAGTCAACTAGACTAGATTTATTTAAATGTAATCGTAGGGAATTATTTTATAGTATACAGTTTATTTAGTATTGTAATACATACCACATATAGATATGTACTTCTAAGGCTTTTGCGAGAGTTTGTAATTAACTGTGTAAAGAAGTATGCATTTCTTTATATATGTATTCATCTGTCTTGTATAAAAACATTTTTCATTAAAATAATTAAATTGTAATTATTTAGATTCAACTATATTTTAATGAAATTTTAATTGTATTTTTATTAGCGATTTCAGTTACTTATGAAGATGAAGAGGAAATTCATTTATTTTACACAATTTGTCTTTTTATTTGTTAAACTTTGTTTTAATGATTTTAATTAAAAATTATATTGTCAATTTTTGTGGGCACTTTCTTAAATTTAAATTTTATTGTACGTAACAAATTTAGTGTTTATTTTCTGGGGTTTTTCCCAGACTGCATAATTTTTAGTTTTTTTTTATTTTATAATTATTTTCGTAAATTTTAGTTTTTAAATTACAAATGTAGTAATTATGAGTTTTTTTGTTTGTTTTTTAAATTATGAGGGTGCTATTATACTTTAAGCCAGCAGATTTGAATTAAAGTTTAAAAATACATTTACTTAAAACTTGTAATTCCAAACTGCAGTTTAAACTATAGACAATAATTGAAATAAATTAGACTGTAAGCTAGACTGTAAACTAGACTATATACTAGACTATAGACTAGACTATAGGCTGGACTATAGACTAGACTATAGGCTGGACTATAGACTAGACTATAGACTAGACTATAGGCTGGACTATAGACTAGACTATAGACTAGACTGTAGATTAGACTATATAATAGACTATAGACTAGACTATAGACTAGACTATAGACTAGACTATAGACTAGACTATAGACTAGACTATAAACTAGACTATAGACTAGACTATAGACTAGACTATAG
>NC_060952.1:9719257-9724985 GCF_022045245.1 Lucilia cuprina | reverse complement strand
AGACAAGACTAGACAAGACTAGACAAGACTAGACAAGACTAGACAAGACTAGACAAGACTAGACTAGACAAGACTAGACAAGACTAGACAAGACTAGACAAGACTAGAGAAGACTTTAAACTATATACATAATAGACTATAGACTAGAACAATTTCAATTAGAAATAAAATTATTATTTTTTATTATTATTTATTATTTTTGTTTTCAAAACAATTTTAAAATATCTTTCTTTCATCTGCCTTTTTTCTGACACCAATTCAATTTTAAATATATAACAACTCATTTGAGGTCTGTTTAACTCCCATTATTATGTAATTTATTATAATGTTGACAAATTCTTTCTTATAACATACAAGTAAAAATATTTTTATATTTATTTTTTAAGGCAATTTAAATGATAATTTATGTGTAAATTTCTTTTGCAATATTTTTTTATTTTCTTTTACACAAAACATTATTTTGTTGGCTGTTAACGAGTGAAGAAAAGAAACTTCATGTAAAAAAAGAACAATAACAGAAAATTTAAGTTTATAAAGTACAAAACTACTAAATTGTAAAATAATAAAAGTCTGAAGAAAACAAAAAATCTAAATGACACGTCAGCCAGACGTGATGGCGCTGTAAAAAGACTGATTCGCCAAATAAAAGTTTTTTTTTAGAATTATTTTTAAACAGATTTCACAAACAAAAAAACATGATATTTTTACAAAAAACATATAACTATAAAAATAAATTATTTAATTTTAGCATTTTAGCAAATATGAAGACTTTACATGATTTTAAAGTTTATTTAAGAAAACTTTTTTTTTGAAAAAGTTATTGACCTAATAAGAAAACTATAAGAAATTACAAAAATTCTATTCAAATTAAGTTCTTGTTTTGTGCAGTTATAATAAAATAAAACTAATTTGTAAATGACAGTTTCTGAAATTAATATAAATTTATTTATTGGGAGATTGTAATTATTAAAATGACACCTGTCACTTTGACACCTTTAAACTCCACACAAATCTCAGCTCCCGTTATTAGTCCCCAGTTTAATGACATTCCAAATATATTTATTACACACACTTACATAAGAGAAAATATCATTTCATATGACTTTTCTTTATGGCAGCTTACCTAAGGTGCGTGCGTGTGTGTAGGGATGAATGTGTCATTTTAGGGAAAAAACGGAAGTTAATAAGAGTTTATAATTATTTTTCTTTTTGGAGTTTCAGTCAGCATAACGGTAATGAATATATTTTCCATTTTAATTGTAATTTAAATATCTTTTAGTTATTTTCTTTTATTTTTAACTTAACTAACAGTTGTGACCGTACGTATGTGTTGTAAGTCTGTCTGTCTGTCTGTCTTCTCTTAATCATAAATTTCATTGACATTGTAAGTTATATCGTTGTTGTTGTAGTTGTTGCAGTTGTCTTATAAAATTTATCTCTACGCATGCGCATGAATTTAAAGTTATTTTTGTCAGTGTGTGTAATTTTTATACATTTTTTTTTTTGTAATTTGTTGTTCTGTAAATCACTGTGACTGTAACTGAATGCATGAATGACTGACTTGGCTGTGTTGATTGTGTCGGTTTTGGTAGGGATTTTTAGGACTTAATAGATGTAGTCAAATTTATAGCAGTTGTGTAGATTTAAAGAAAGAATTTTGAAAATATTACAACATAAACTTGTTTATGTCCTGTATTTGTAACCACTTACCTATTAACATACTTTTCAATGACTACTACATATCGGCCATTAATGTATATAAATGGGTTTTTGTCTAGGATGATCTTATTTATGTAAAAGATAGAGGGGAAGATGAGAAAATATGCTAAAGGGATTAGGAAATTAGTTGAACAGCCTAAAAACAGACTTTAATTTTTAAAAACAATTTTAGCAGATTTAAGACAAGATTGTTTCTTTTCTTCTTGACTGTAAATTGATTAAAGCATTTGCCTTAAAATTATGTTGTTGAACATTTCTGAAATGCTCTTCCTTTGCCCCTTTCTGTAATAAATGTTGCTCGTTAAATTGTATGTTTATTAATTGGCTGGTAGCCAATATGTCTGTTGGAAATTGTCTCATGTAACATATGTTTGTAGTGCGTATTTCGCCCTCCTTGTTTTTGATTTAAGTTTCTTTTTTTTTAACTTTTTGTTGGCATTTTTTTACATTTTGTATCATTTCAATTCCAACTTTTTTTCAAACATATGTATATTTTTTGTTGGTGATTTAATTGTTTTTTAAGTCATTGATGTCCTGCTGTGCAGTTTTCCTTAAGTGTCTTAATGGTGTTTTAACTTAATTAGTTGGTCACTATGGTGTTTTGCTTGAAAATATGAAAAGGTCATTATACTAAAACTGACCACCAGTAGTCTGCGTATGTGTCTGTCCGTCCGTCCGTCCGTCCGTTCCCATATTTCAATACACTTTTTTGTTAATTTTATTTTTTAGGAAGCACAAGTGTTTAAAAAAAGGAAATGATTTTTTGAGACACAGACTAGTGTTGGTGTTTAAATAAATTTGTCTTTTTTTATTGAAGTTTTAAAAAGTTGTGTGTTGCAATGTTATCTCTTGGAATTTTTAAGGACAATTTGATTTTTATTAACTTTAATCAATTTTTAGTTTTGCTAACAAACCACTCCTTTACATGTCTAAACTTTAAAACTATAACATACCAAATACCATTTAATATTATTCTTAGTAGTTTATTTCCGTTATTATTAAACGCTTCGCTAACACTGCAATTGTGTTTTTAAAACAGTTTTCAGATTTGTTTTTATTTTTGTAATTATGTACATTTCATAACAAAATAAACCTTATAACAATCACGTTTAGCTCTTCTACCTCTTGTCCATCCTTCTTCACATAATTCCACACAAAACTCATTTTCATCAATCATGCATGACACTTGCATGAGTTGCATGTGTTTAAATCTTTTTATGCGTTTATTCACGACCACGCATTAAACGTCATGCTTAAAACGTATTTGTTATTAGTATGATTTTTTTTAAATTTTAACATTTTTATATAAATTTTTTTGCATACAGAATTGCAGTCTTATGGCAATTTCACTTAAAACCAATCAAAAATAAAAATTGTTGTTGTTGTTTTTATGATTTGATTTGTATTTTTTTTTTTGTAGACGTTGTTCTTGTTGTTTCATTTCCTGATTGAATTTATTTGGGTTAATGTAATTCGATTTTATTGTTGAGGTTTTTTTATTTATTCTTTTGATTGGAAATTATTTTGATTATTTAAGTTCTTTTGATTTATGTTTTAAATTTAGTGACTCCTTAAAGTATGCTAAAGTTTTTAATATAATGTCCATAAAGAAAAGAGATCAATGAATAACTAGTTCTACTTTGAAGTTGTTATACAAGATTTTAAATTTAATTATAATTGTATAATAATAAAGCCTCCTAAAATTATGCTAAAGTATTAGCCGTAAATGTCTTCTTAAAATAGGCTATATGTTTTGCCATAACTCTCTCCTAAAATATGCTAAAGGTGTTATTGTAATCCAGATTATTGTACACGTAGATCCATGGACACGTCTTACATAATAAATTTCTTATGGTTTCTGCTTTAAATATTATTAAAATTTATCAGTTGCTCCCAAAAGTATGCTTAAGTGTTTATATAATTCTATAGTTCTACTTCTGACTTGTTATAATAACTCAAAACTAGGAATTTAAATAAAATTCTTGCTCCTGAAATTATGTTAAAGCATTAACAATAAACTCCACCTAAAAGTAAGCTGAAGCATTTATTGTTACCCTCTCCTTAAGGTATGCTAAAGGCTTTATTGTAATAGTTAAAAGGCAGATATGGTCATCGGGCTCTTGCATTGGACCTCTTTAACTTCTTTCTTTTTTAATTTTACCCCTTTCATTTTGCATCACCCTGTATGTCAAAATTTTGTCAAAACAACTTCTTAAATGTCATTAAAATTCTGTCATTTTTTCCCTTCTATTTCCTTAAAGTCAATGAAGTGTATTTTTATGATTTGATGATGTCTTTGGCAAAAAGGAAAACGCCAGAAATGGATCATTGAACCATAGACAATTGCAATTTTCTTAGGAAATGTTTTTTCTTCATTTAACTTTAATCATTTTTTTAGAGAAACTGACAAAAAAAATTGTCATTATATGTGATGTATAATAAAATGCAGCAAGGAACTAATTAAGGCCCACAAAATTAATTAAAATTAAGAATAAATTTAGCTTAAACGAACTATTTCTTAAAATTTAGGAAAAATATTTTTGGATGCTATAAAAACCAGATTTAATAGAGTTTTAAAGTAAAGTATTTGATATTCTACCAACTATATATATCTTACCAGATTATTGCCCTTCCCTGTTCATAGTTGTTCTCTCTCTTTGCTGTCATTGCTATTTTTTAATGTCACTGCATTATAATGAAACTGTAAATTGGTTTTTCTGTCTTTCTCTCTATTCATGTGTGTGTGTGTGTTTTTATATCGTACGTATCACATCATTTCAACATTTCATTAAATCTTTTAACAGATTCTGATTTTTCATTTCTTTTTCTTTAACTTTGAGGTCTTTTCTGATCATATTATGATGCTGTGTCTTTGTGTCAGACTCTTCATCGTCATCATCATCTTTAACTTATTGCCATTTAAAGGCAAACTAAACTGCTGCAACATAAAGCAAGAAAACAATATTTATTTGTCGTATAATGCCACTTATGGCATTTTGCTATTATTGCAACATTTTGCAGTTAAATACAATTTATAAAAAACAACAACAACTACAGTTTGTATGAGGCATCAGGGTATAGTTGCCACAACTAATATCTCATGAAGAAGAAAAAGTGGTTATAATAAGAACGCACCAAAAATTACAATAAAAAAACCACAATCATATAGTTATGTGCTGATACTGAACTGAATCGACTTGGCTGGAAGACGACTAGCTGTTTGACTGGCTGCTTGACTGTTTGTCAGTTAGTGTGGCATATATTAAAAACATTGTTTTTTATTTGTCTTTACAAAATATCTATTGTCTTGTACATGTCTTGCCTTGTCTTAAAAAACATTTTTGTTGTAGTTTTCATTGTGTCATTTTGTGAGTTTTCAACAGTGGTGTGTGTAAAGGATTCCTCCTAAATGACCCTTAGAGATTAGCTTCAACATATTCTTGTCATTTTAAATCATGATCACGGTTAACCCTTATACACGATACAAATCAACATATTTTAATTAAACTCAAGTTTTCTATATGTTTGTTAAAATTTATAACTGTCCTGTTGTTGATGTTGTGCACACTACTGTGTTTTTAAAAAATTATAAATACATAAGTAAAATCTATAAGAGGATAATAATAATTTCATCTATTGTCCATATTTCGATTTTATATTATAGTCATATAACTGTTTTATTATAGATGACATACAGTAAATGACAAAAGTATTTAAACACTTTTATATCCATCTTAAAAAAGTAAATTATGCCATGTAGACTGCAGATTAGACTATAGACTAGACTATAGAATAGACTATGGACTACAATATAGACTAGACTATAGACTAGAATATAGACTAGACTATAGACCGGACTAAAGACTAGACTATAGACTAGACTATAAACTAGACTATAGTTCAGACTATAGACTAGACTATAGACTAGACTATAGACTAGACTATAGACTAGACTATAGACTAGACTATAGACTAGACTATAGACTAGACTATAGGCTAGACTATAGAC
>NC_060952.1:9707306-9719157 GCF_022045245.1 Lucilia cuprina | reverse complement strand
ATAGATAGATAGATAGATAGATAGATAGATAGATAGATAGATAGATAGATATATAGATATATAGATATATAGATAGATTTTAGATAGATAGATATATAGATATATAGATAGATAGATAGATTTTAGATTGGCCTACAGCTTTTCTAAAGAAAAAGCTGTCCCTTTGCTTTTAAACTTTTTTGTTCCAATTTGACCTCCAAAACTATACTACAATTTAATTTTGCTCTTATTTAAATTAACTTAATTTATGCTACAGCTTAATTAACAACAAACTCATAACGATGTCATAAAAAAAACATATTTTTATATTTTAAATGATGAATGACTAACAACTACACTGTGCATAAGTGAATGAGTAAGAGCTAGAACTTAAATGTATTAATTAAATTAAACACTTCCGTTTGACATAATTTATTTGCAGAACATTTAGGTATACTTTTCATAAAAGAGAAAATGAAAAGCGTTAATTAAAAAAATAAAATGATCAAAGACAAATTGCCTAAAACAAAATCAATTTTTTAAAACATTAAATTTAATAATAAGAAAATTGTTGCAAACATTGTTTATTTCTTTTATCTTCTAATAAATCTAAATGTCCTTGTTGTTTAAGTATTTGTGCCTCGTTTAAGTATCATTATTTTAACTTGTTTTTGCTGACTAAAGATTATTTGTCAAGCTTGATCTGTCCTTTTATTGTTTTCTTTGTAAAGTTTTTCAATGACAGGTCACAAATAATGTGTCTTAAATATCTTTCATTTTTAAAATTTGTACAGAAAAACAAAACGTTTTTTATCTTTTTTTGTTGTCAATAGAGCAAAAATATGATTTAGTTTTTCTTATAAAAAAATTAGAAACAATGACACTTTGTTATAAAACAGCATTTATACATTGGAGGGGTATCCAAAATACAGCTAACAAACGAAAAAAAAAAAAATAGGAAGGACTTCCTTAAACTTGTTTAAGGTAGCTAGTCTATAGTCTAGTTTATAGTCTAGTCTATAGTCTAGTCTATAGTCTAGTCTATAGTCTAGTCTATAGTCTAGTCTATAGTCTAGTCTATAGTCTAGTCTATAGTAGTCTAGTCTATAGTCTAGTCTATAGTCTAGTCTATAGTCTAGTCTATAGTCTAGTCTATAGTCTAGTCTATAGTCTAGTTTATAGTCTAGTCTATAGTCTAGTCTATAGTCTAGTCTATAGTCTAGTCTATAGTCTAGTCTATAGTCTAGTCTATAGTCTAGTCTATAGTCTAGTCTATAGTCTAGTCTATAGTCTAGTCTATAGTCTAGTCTATAGTCTAGTCTATAGTCTAGTCTATAGTCTAGTCTATAGTCTAGTCTATAGTCTAGTCTATAGTCTAGTCTATAGTCTAGCCTATAGTCTAGTCTATAGTCTAGTCTATAGTCTAGCCTATAGTCTAGTCTATAGTCTAGTCTATAGTCTAGTCTATAGTCTAGTCTATAGTCTAGTCTGTAGTCTAGTCTATAGTCTAGTCTATAGTCTAGTCTAAAGTCTAGTCTATAGTCTAGTCTATAGTCTAGTCTGTAGTCTAGTCTATAGTCTAGTCTATAGTCTAGTCTAAAGTCTAGTCTATAGTCTAGTCTATAGTCTAGTCTATAGTCTAGTCTATAGTCTAGTCTATAGTCTAGTCTATAGTCTAGTCTATAGTCTAGTCTATAGTCTAGTCTATAGACTAGTCTATAGTCTAGTCTATAGTCTAGTCTATAGTCTAGTCTATAGACTAGTCTATAGTCTAGTCTATAGTCTAGTCTATAGTCTAGCCTATAATCTAGTCTATAGTCTAGCCTATAGTCTAGTCTATAGTCTAGTCTATAGTCTAGTCTATAGTCTAGTCTATAGTCTAGTCTATAGTCTAGTCTATAGTCTAGTCTATAGTCTGAACTATAGTCTAGTTTATAGTCTAGTCTATAGTCTAGTCTTTAGTCCGGTCTATAGTCTAGTCTATATTCTAGTCTATAGTCTAGTCTATATTGTAGTCCATAGTCTATTCTATAGTCTAGTCTATAGTCTAATCTGCAGTCTACATGGCATAATTTACTTTTTTAAGATGGATATAAAAGTGTTTAAATACTTTTGTCATTTACTGTATGTCATCTATAATAAAACAGTTATATGACTATAATATAAAATCGAAATATGGACAATAGATGAAATTATTATTATCCTCTTATAGATTTTACTTATGTATTTATAATTTTTTAAAAACACAGTAGTGTGCACAACATCAACAACAGGACAGTTATAAATTTTAACAAACATATAGAAAACTTGAGTTTAATTAAAATATGTTGATTTGTATCGTGTATAAGGGTTAACCGTGATCATGATTTAAAATGACAAGAATATGTTGAAGCTAATCTCTAAGGGTCATTTAGGAGGAATCCTTTACACACACCACTGTTGAAAACTCACAAAATGACACAATGAAAACTACAACAAAAATGTTTTTTAAGACAAGGCAAGACATGTACAAGACAATAGATATTTTGTAAAGACAAATAAAAAACAATGTTTTTAATATATGCCACACTAACTGACAAACAGTCAAGCAGCCAGTCAAACAGCTAGTCGTCTTCCAGCCAAGTCGATTCAGTTCAGTATCAGCACATAACTATATGATTGTGGTTTTTTTATTGTAATTTTTGGTGCGTTCTTATTATAACCACTTTTTCTTCTTCATGAGATATTAGTTGTGGCAACTATACCCTGATGCCTCATACAAACTGTAGTTGTTGTTGTTTTTTATAAATTGTATTTAACTGCAAAATGTTGCAATAATAGCAAAATGCCATAAGTGGCATTATACGACAAATAAATATTGTTTTCTTGCTTTATGTTGCAGCAGTTTAGTTTGCCTTTAAATGGCAATAAGTTAAAGATGATGATGACGATGAAGAGTCTGACACAAAGACACAGCATCATAATATGATCAGAAAAGACCTCAAAGTTAAAGAAAAAGAAATGAAAAATCAGAATCTGTTAAAAGATTTAATGAAATGTTGAAATGATGTGATACGTACGATATAAAAACACACACACACACATGAATAGAGAGAAAGACAGAAAAACCAATTTACAGTTTCATTATAATGCAGTGACATTAAAAAATAGCAATGACAGCAAAGAGAGAGAACAACTATGAACAGGGAAGGGCAATAATCTGGTAAGATATATATAGTTGGTAGAATATCAAATACTTTACTTTAAAACTCTATTAAATCTGGTTTTTATAGCATCCAAAAATATTTTTCCTAAATTTTAAGAAATAGTTCGTTTAAGCTAAATTTATTCTTAATTTTAATTAATTTTGTGGGCCTTAATTAGTTCCTTGCTGCATTTTATTATACATCACATATAATGACAATTTTTTTTGTCAGTTTCTCTAAAAAAATGATTAAAGTTAAATGAAGAAAAAACATTTCCTAAGAAAATTGCAATTGTCTATGGTTCAATGATCCATTTCTGGCGTTTTCCTTTTTGCCAAAGACATCATCAAATCATAAAAAATACACTTCATTGACTTTAAGGAAATAGAAGGGAAAAAATGACAGAATTTTAATGACATTTAAGAAGTTGTTTTGACAAAATTTTGACATACAGGGTGATGCAAAATGAAAGGGGTAAAATTAAAAAAGAAAGAAGTTAAAGAGGTCCAATGCAAGAGCCCGATGACCATATCTGCCTTTTAACTATTACAATAAAGCCTTTAGCATACCTTAAGGAGAGGGTAACAATAAATGCTTCAGCTTACTTTTAGGTGGAGTTTATTGTTAATGCTTTAACATAATTTCAGGAGCAAGAATTTTATTTAAATTCCTAGTTTTGAGTTATTATAACAAGTCAGAAGTAGAACTATAGAATTATATAAACACTTAAGCATACTTTTGGGAGCAACTGATAAATTTTAATAATATTTAAAGCAGAAACCATAAGAAATTTATTATGTAAGACGTGTCCATGGATCTACGTGTACAATAATCTGGATTACAATAACACCTTTAGCATATTTTAGGAGAGAGTTATGGCAAAACATATAGCCTATTTTAAGAAGACATTTACGGCTAATACTTTAGCATAATTTTAGGAGGCTTTATTATTATACAATTATAATTAAATTTAAAATCTTGTATAACAACTTCAAAGTAGAACTAGTTATTCATTGATCTCTTTTCTTTATGGACATTATATTAAAAACTTTAGCATACTTTAAGGAGTCACTAAATTTAAAACATAAATCAAAAGAACTTAAATAATCAAAATAATTTCCAATCAAAAGAATAAATAAAAAAACCTCAACAATAAAATCGAATTACATTAACCCAAATAAATTCAATCAGGAAATGAAACAACAAGAACAACGTCTACAAAAAAAAAAATACAAATCAAATCATAAAAACAACAACAACAATTTTTATTTTTGATTGGTTTTAAGTGAAATTGCCATAAGACTGCAATTCTGTATGCAAAAAAATTTATATAAAAATGTTAAAATTTAAAAAAAATCATACTAATAACAAATACGTTTTAAGCATGACGTTTAATGCGTGGTCGTGAATAAACGCATAAAAAGATTTAAACACATGCAACTCATGCAAGTGTCATGCATGATTGATGAAAATGAGTTTTGTGTGGAATTATGTGAAGAAGGATGGACAAGAGGTAGAAGAGCTAAACGTGATTGTTATAAGGTTTATTTTGTTATGAAATGTACATAATTACAAAAATAAAAACAAATCTGAAAACTGTTTTAAAAACACAATTGCAGTGTTAGCGAAGCGTTTAATAATAACGGAAATAAACTACTAAGAATAATATTAAATGGTATTTGGTATGTTATAGTTTTAAAGTTTAGACATGTAAAGGAGTGGTTTGTTAGCAAAACTAAAAATTGATTAAAGTTAATAAAAATCAAATTGTCCTTAAAAATTCCAAGAGATAACATTGCAACACACAACTTTTTAAAACTTCAATAAAAAAAGACAAATTTATTTAAACACCAACACTAGTCTGTGTCTCAAAAAATCATTTCCTTTTTTTAAACACTTGTGCTTCCTAAAAAATAAAATTAACAAAAAAGTGTATTGAAATATGGGAACGGACGGACGGACGGACGGACAGACACATACGCAGACTACTGGTGGTCAGTTTTAGTATAATGACCTTTTCATATTTTCAAGCAAAACACCATAGTGACCAACTAATTAAGTTAAAACACCATTAAGACACTTAAGGAAAACTGCACAGCAGGACATCAATGACTTAAAAAACAATTAAATCACCAACAAAAAATATACATATGTTTGAAAAAAAGTTGGAATTGAAATGATACAAAATGTAAAAAAATGCCAACAAAAAGTTAAAAAAAAAGAAACTTAAATCAAAAACAAGGAGGGCGAAATACGCACTACAAACATATGTTACATGAGACAATTTCCAACAGACATATTGGCTACCAGCCAATTAATAAACATAAATTTAACGAGCAACATTTATTACAGAAAGGGGCAAAGGAAGAGCATTTCAGAAATGTTCAACAACATAATTTTAAGGCAAATGCTTTAATCAATTTACAGTCAAGAAGAAAAGAAACAATCTTGTCTTAAATCTGCTAAAATTGTTTTTAAAAATTAAAGTCTGTTTTTAGGCTGTTCAACTAATTTCCTAATCCCTTTAGCATATTTTCTCATCTTCCCCTCTATCTTTTACATAAATAAGATCATCCTAGACAAAAACCCATTTATATACATTAATGGCCGATATGTAGTAGTCATTGAAAAGTATGTTAATAGGTAAGTGGTTACAAATACAGGACATAAACAAGTTTATGTTGTAATATTTTCAAAATTCTTTCTTTAAATCTACACAACTGCTATAAATTTGACTACATCTATTAAGTCCTAAAAATCCCTACCAAAACCGACACAATCAACACAGCCAAGTCAGTCATTCATGCATTCAGTTACAGTCACAGTGATTTACAGAACAACAAATTACAAAAAAAAAAATGTATAAAAATTACACACACTGACAAAAATAACTTTAAATTCATGCGCATGCGTAGAGATAAATTTTATAAGACAACTGCAACAACTACAACAACAACGATATAACTTACAATGTCAATGAAATTTATGATTAAGAGAAGACAGACAGACAGACAGACTTACAACACATACGTACGGTCACAACTGTTAGTTAAGTTAAAAATAAAAGAAAATAACTAAAAGATATTTAAATTACAATTAAAATGGAAAATATATTCATTACCGTTATGCTGACTGAAACTCCAAAAAGAAAAATAATTATAAACTCTTATTAACTTCCGTTTTTTCCCTAAAATGACACATTCATCCCTACACACACGCACGCACCTTAGGTAAGCTGCCATAAAGAAAAGTCATATGAAATGATATTTTCTCTTATGTAAGTGTGTGTAATAAATATATTTGGAATGTCATTAAACTGGGGACTAATAACGGGAGCTGAGATTTGTGTGGAGTTTAAAGGTGTCAAAGTGACAGGTGTCATTTTAATAATTACAATCTCCCAATAAATAAATTTATATTAATTTCAGAAACTGTCATTTACAAATTAGTTTTATTTTATTATAACTGCACAAAACAAGAACTTAATTTGAATAGAATTTTTGTAATTTCTTATAGTTTTCTTATTAGGTCAATAACTTTTTCAAAAAAAAAGTTTTCTTAAATAAACTTTAAAATCATGTAAAGTCTTCATATTTGCTAAAATGCTAAAATTAAATAATTTATTTTTATAGTTATATGTTTTTTTGTAAAAATATCATGTTTTTTTGTTTGTGAAATCTGTTTAAAAATAATTCTAAAAAAAAACTTTTATTTGGCGAATCAGTCTTTTTACAGCGCCATCACGTCTGGCTGACGTGTCATTTAGATTTTTTTTTTCTTCAGACTTTTATTATTTTACAATTTAGTAGTTTTGTACTTTATAAACTTAAATTTTCTGTTATTGTTCTTTTTTTACATGAAGTTTCTTTTCTTCACTCGTTAACAGCCAACAAAATAATGTTTTGTGTAAAAGAAAATAAAAAAATATTGCAAAAGAAATTTACACATAAATTATCATTTAAATTGCCTTAAAAAATAAATATAAAAATATTTTTACTTGTATGTTATAAGAAAGAATTTGTCAACATTATAATAAATTACATAATAATGGGAGTTAAACAGACCTCAAATGAGTTGTTATATATTTAAAATTGAATTGGTGTCAGAAAAAAGGCAGATGAAAGAAAGATATTTTAAAATTGTTTTGAAAACAAAAATAATAAATAATAATAAAAAATAATAATTTTATTTCTAATTGAAATTGTTCTAGTCTATAGTCTATTATGTATATAGTTTAAAGTCTTCTCTAGTCTTGTCTAGTCTTGTCTAGTCTTGTCTAGTCTTGTCTAGTCTAGTCTTGTCTAGTCTTGTCTAGTCTTGTCTAGTCTTGTCTAGTCTTGTCTAGTCTTGTCTAGTCTTGTCTAGTCTTGTCTAGTCTTGTCTAGTCTTGTCTAGTCTTGTCTAGTCTTGTCTAGTCTTGTCTAGTCTAGTCTTGTCTAGTCTTGTCTAGTCTTGTCTAGTCTTGTTTAGTCTTGTCTAGTCTTGTCTAGTCTTGTCTAGTCTTGTCTAGTCTTGTCTAGTCTTGTCTAGTCTTGTCTAGTCTTGTCTAGTCTTGTCTAGTCTTGTCTAGTCTTGTCTAGTCTTGTCTAGTCTTGTCTAGTCTTGTCTAGTCTTGTCTAGTCTTGTCTAGTCTTGTCTAGTCTTGTCTAGTCTTGTCTAGTCTTGTCTAGTCTTGTCTAGTCTTGTCTAGTCTTTTCTAGTCTTGTCTAGTCTTGTCTAGTCTAGTCTTGTCTAGTCTTGTCTAGTCTTGTCTAGTCTTGTCTAGTCTTGTCTAGTCTTGTCTAGTCTTGTCTAGTCTTGTCTAGTCTTGTCTAGTCTTGTCTAGTCTTGTCTAGTCTTGTCTAGTCTTGTCTAGTCTTGTCTAGTTTTGTCTAGTCTTGTCTAGTCTTGTCTAGTCTTGTCTAGTCTTGTCTAGTCTTGTCTAGTCTTGTCTAGTCTTGTCTAGTCTTGTCTAGTCTTGTCTAGTCTTGTCTAGTCTTGTCTAGTCTTGTCTAGTTTTGTCTAGTCTTGTCTAGTCTTGTCTAGTCTTGTCTAGTCTTGTCTAGTCTTGTCTAGTCTTGTCTAGTCTTGTCTAGTCTTGTCTAGTCTTGTCTAGTCTTGTCTAGTCTTGTCTAGTCTTGTCTAGTCTTGTCTAGTCTTGTCTAGTCTTGTCTAGTCTTGTCTAGTCTTGTCTAGTCTTGTCTAGTCTTGTCTAGTCTTGTCTAGTCTTGTCTAGTCTTGTCTAGTCTTGTCTAGTCTTGTCTAGTCTTGTCTAGTCTTGTCTAGTCTTGTCTAGTCTTGTCTAGTCTTGTCTAGTCTTGTCTAGTCTTGTCTAGTCTTGTCTAGTCTTGTCTAGTCTTGTCTAGTCTTGTCTAGTCTTGTCTAGTCTTGTCTAGTCTTGTCTAGTCTTGTCTAGTCTTGTCTAGTCTTGTCTAGTCTTGTCTAGTCTTGTCTAGTCTTGTCTAGTCTTGTCTAGTCTTGTCTAGTCTTGTCTAGTCTTGTCTAGTCTTGTCTAGTCTTGTCTAGTATTGTCTAGTCTTGTCTAGTCTTGTCTAGTCTTGTCTAGTCTTGTCTAGTCTTGTCTAGTCTTGTCTAGTCTTGTCTAGTCTTGTCTTGTCTAGTCTTGTCTAGTCTTGTCTAGTCTTGTCTAGTCTTGTCTAGTCTTGTCTAGTCTTGTCTAGTCTTGTCTAGTCTTGTCTAGTCTTGTCTAGTCTTGTCTAGTCTTGTCTAGTCTTGTCTAGTCTTTTCTAGTCTTTTCTAGTCTTTTCTAGTCTTTTCTAGTCTTGTCTAGTCTTGTCTAGTCTTGTCTCTGATATAAATCATCCAATTCCGCAGGTCTACACTCTTCTCATGAGTAATCACTTCCCTCTCACTCTCTATTCTGTCCTCTTTTTTAAACCCTAAAATAGTGAAGCCCAGACACAAACCCATATGACAATATTTATAGCATTACAGCCAGCCTACTTTTACACAATTTTTTTTACAACTCCTCAAAAAAAGTCATTTTAAATCCCTCCTAATTATCAAGATTATACTGCATCATTTATCATGTACTTTTCGTTTTCTTTCAAAAAGTTTCAGGAAATATTTTCATATATTTTCGCACATAAATTCCAAAACTGAAAGATATGTTATATTATGTTGCGCTAAAATTAGGCTATAAATAGCGAAAACCTAAAAACACACACTTTTTTCTATAAATCTTATTTTTTCTATATTTTGCACGCGCAATCCAAAAATAATAATCCATGATATGTCACATTTAGACTTCCTTGTTTAGCCGAAGAACACAAAAGATAAAATGTGTTTTTTTGAAAGAATAAATTCTGTTTTCAAACTTTTTTTGCACTTCATTTGCAGTTAGTGTGTATGTGTGTTTTTTACGTTATGGAGTTTAATTTTTTTGTTTTTAAAAAGTTTGTACAAACGGTGGCATTAAAAAGATCATGAACAAAACAGTCTGACTGTCACATTTCTGCTAATGTCTGTCTGTCTGCATAACAGCATAAACTTCAGCAACTAATGTTTAATGCTGCAAGACACAACAGCAAATAAGTTGAAAGAATATCAATCATGTACATTTTTAGATGTCATACAATACTCATACCACCACAAAAATCACTGAAGGTAGATCAGTGGTGGTCAAAACAAATATTCTAAAATTTAATCATTAACGAGATACTTGTGATACTTTCCCAAATATTTTGAGATATTATTTTGTATGTTTTTTTTTCAATGCATTATATTAAGGATTTAAAAGTATGCCCATGACTGCCTGAAAATATATTTTGCACATTTTATATGACACTTATGTTTTGTAAGGCGAACAAAAAATTTACAGTTTGTCGTCTGTTGCAACATTTAACATTTTACTGTGCGGCATTGCCGGCTTAGGCCATTAAAATATGCAAACAAATGTACATCCACCAGTACGAACGAAAAGTTGTGACAGTGCCAGCAGCAAAGTTAAAAGCGCCAGAGTTCTCCCAGTTTGGGTAACGACATTAAATGATTCACAATATGACCGTGTCTGTTAAAAATTCATAATTTCATTTTTAATTTTAAAAAATGTATAATGTAGTTGCTGTTCTTTTAATTTCGTTCTTCGTATATTTGTGTTTTGTGGAACACAACAAACTTGATATTGAAAAGAAGGAAATAAATTTGAAATGAAATTTTTTTGGTCTTTATGCAGTCGACAACGTTAAAGAAGAAAACATTTTAAAGAAATTTTATTTGAATTGTGTTGCAACAACAAGATAATAGAGGTTAACAGTGGCAAGTAGTTAAAATAAATTAATTACTTAACTACTTTAAAGGAACTTTGCAGCAGTGGTAATATCAATTACTTATGTCGCTACTATTTCAAAAAAAGTATTATTTTGAGTAACATTTAAATGCAACTGGCTGTTATTATAGTACTGTTAAAGACAACGTTGTGTTATTTTTAATGATGCCAGACTTTATTATTATTTGATTTTAATTCTTCTGTACTTATCAAAAATTGCTTAATTAAAAATCAATTTAGTACACAATCAATGTCTAGTTAGCGATTTTTCCTTAACGTTCTTGTTATCTTTTGTTTTTTTTGCTACTTTGGCAAAAAATAAGATTTTATTTCAATTCTCTGTAAACAAGTTACATTTTTTTCCATTTTATATGATTACAAAAACCCGCAGGCTGTTTCGTCTTATAACCAAAAACATCGGTCACTTTACTACTTCTGACAAGTAAACGAGCTTCTGCATTTTTTATTCCTTTCACCGCTTGTTGTACTGTTCCATAGTACAGATATTTATATGTATATGGGAAATAGTCAAAGAAAATTGATGTAAATAGAATTATACACAGCGAAAAATTTAAGTTAACAAGTTTAAATTTGTTGCTTAAAAATTGTATAGACTGTTGATAAAACTACTGTCCAGATTGTAATCTTTATTTAGATTATAATTTAGCATATAGTAATAGCTATATTGTAGAAAACATGTAGACTTTCTCTACTATTTTAGATTATAGACTAAACTATAAAGTAGACTATAGCCCAGACTTTAGACTTGAATATAGTCCAGGCCATATACTAAACTATAGTTCAAATTACATACGAGAATGTAGTCAAGACTACAGACTAGACTATAGTTCAGACTATAGACTAAACTATAGCCCATATGACAGACTAGACTATAGTCCATACTATAGTCCAGACTACAGACTAGGCCATAATCGAGACTACAGTTTAGCCGCCGGTGATATTGTATAATAACCCGCCGCCGCCGCGAACCTAAAATGGCTGCGCTGCCGCCACCGATAATTTTGCATTGGCTTGTATCTTTGGCCCAGACTATAAAAAATATTATAATTTAGACTTTTAACTAAACCATAGCCCAGACTATAGAGATACTATAGTCTAAATTGTAGACTAATCTATAGTCCAGACTATAGAAAATATTATACTATAGACTATAATCTAAACCATAGCCCAGAGTATAGACTAGACTATAGTCCTGTAGACTGGAACATATACTAGACTATAAACTAGAATATAAACTAAACTATAGACTGGACTATAGACTATACTATAGACAAGACTATAGACTAAACTGTAGACTAGACTATAGACTAGACTATAGACTAGACTAAAGACTAGACTATAGACTAGACTATAGACTAGACTATAGACTAGACTATAGACTAGAATATAGACTAGACTA
>NC_060952.1:9658282-9707206 GCF_022045245.1 Lucilia cuprina | reverse complement strand
TCTATCTATCTATCTATCTATCTATCTATCTATCTATCTATCTATCTATCTATCTATCTATCCATCTACCTATCTATCTATCCATCTACCTATCTATCTTCTTTCAAACTGTGATTGACTTCATAACTCACAATAAAGTCATTCAACCTTAGATACATTACAAGTAAACAGTCTAGTAGCAAGTGCTAATTCAATTCCTCAATAGTTTTTAACATTTTTTCCAAATATCCTGTATTTGTTGTTCATTACCTTTCTGCCTTTTCCAACTACAGATTTCAATTACTCGAAAAGAAAAACTTAATTTCCATGTCGTTGAAATCAAAACATCAACATTCATTAAATGTAAAAGTATTTACATACATTTAAACAAGATTCTTACGATACATAAAAAATTTACATAAAACTCGATTTGAACAATCATAAATCAAAATGTTCTCCTACAGGTAAATAACAACACCGACAGTTAGATGATGCTTAAAACTCCAAAAAAGAAAAACATAAAAATAAGAACAAGGAAACAACATGTGTAACCAGAGAAAAAATCTAGACATGGTCATCATTTACTTCATTATAGAGGCCTAGGAGTTTTTTGTTAGAAAAAAATAGAAAGGCCTGTTGTATCTAACAGGCAAAAAAATAAAAGGAAAAGAAAGAAAACACACAAATATAATTAATGATTTATGTCTATGACTACAAAAAAAAAAAATAACAGACAACATATGTATGCAGATACAAGATACATTTGTAACTTGTAAATGTATAAATTATTAAGAATTTATTGCAAGTCAAGGATGCGAATATAATGCAACAAGAAGAAAAAATAAGAGCAACTGCAAAATATAAGTCAGAAAACCAAAAATATTTTCTAATTTTCTTTTAAATATTACCTTTCATGTTAAACATTTCAAATTTAAAGGTGTAACGGTTTAGATACTCATTTGTACACTTCTATTTTTTGGTTTTTGCAGTAATGGCCACAAAGAGTAGAGGAAATTAGTTTCAAACTTTGAATTTATTTTTATTGAACTCTTTTAACTTTGTTTGCCGCTCACTGTTTTCTAGTGTTAAAGAGTGAGTGTTAGTAGTTTTTTTTTTGCATTTGAAGCGCCATTTACTGCTTTTAGCTGGGAGTTGTATATTTTTAGTTTTTACACTTATTTTTTGTGTTTGGCTATAAGTATTTAGGTGGCGCGTAGCATATGCCGTTTTGGTTTTTTATTTTCATTACTTTCCTTGAAAAAAAATGCAAAAAAAAAAACTTTTTTTACATAACGCAGAGATCGTCAAATTGTTGGAATTTTGGGAAATCTTTTTAAATTGTGATAAATTTTGAAAAGAAAATTCTTTGTAAATTTTTTTATAGAAAATGTTTGATCAATTTCTATTTATAAATCCAAAACAGTTTTCCTTCTTAATCAAAATTCTTATCGATTTTCTTTTTAAAAAAAATTTTCGACAATTTTATTACAAAAACTCGAAATATTTTATATTTCTAGAATGGGCTAGATCACTACTTTATATATGAAAAATTATCGAAAAAATTTTATTTAAAATATATATTCGTTTAACGTTTCCAACTAAAACTTCTTAATGACTTGCAAATGTAACCACTTACCTATTAACATACTTTTCAATGACTTTCACATATCGTCCTTATTACATAAAAGTACTTTTATAACGTCTTATTGGTAATGAGTTATATAAATACTTTCTAGCTGACTAATGAACAGCTTCTGTGTAATGCGTGATATATAAGCTGTATACGTTTTTTCACATGATTTACATAGACTTATTTTTCTAAATACTTGTAAGCAATCGTGTCATTACCATGCTAAAATAATGAGTTGAATTGCTATTGTGTCAGTAAATTTTATCCCCTTAGAGGATAATGAAAGTTTTTACTGGGTATAAGTTGGAGGAAAGTATTTACTTCAGTAATTTAAAAGTATGTTATTAGGTAAGCAGTTACAATTGAAAGTCATTAGTGTCTCTTGGGTTAGTTAAGTGTTTATTTATAGGAAAATTACATAAATTTTTCTCTTTTATAAAAAATTCTCTATAAACTTCTACTTTAAAGAAAATTCCTATAAATTTTCTTTTAATATAAAATTTTACAATAAATTCCTATTATTGTAGAGCACCATTTAAGATTCTCTGCTTTTAGGCCTTATATTACTGGCCGTTAATTTACAATACAATACTGCAACATGTGAGCCCACAAAATACTAAAACTATAGCGTAACGAATCCATTGAAGCCACCAATCTTGTTGACAGCCTTTTTTCTTTTCTTCTTTTTTGCTATTCGCTGTGTTATTTTGCAAATATTTCTTTATTTTTTGCTTTTACAAAAGTCTTAACAATTTTAGATTTTAAATATGAAAAAAATACAATCTGTTGATAAGGCGTGGAGAGAAGCCATCATTTAGAGTTTAGGGTTTGGTTGTGATTTCAAAGTAATAAATTTATGATGGTGTTTTTTTTTTTTTTTTGTTTTCTTATAAGACTTCCTATAAATAAAGAAATAAACCAAAGAACGTCACCCCCTCGCTGCTAGTTTAATAAAAAAAGACGTGAGAGTGTTATTAAGTAGAGTGTGGCCAGATAAATCGCGAACAATGTGGAACAAATATTTAGTTTTGATTAAAACTTGTTCTGTATTTGCCTTAAGGGTATTGTTTACAAAAATTTGGTTATTTCTTACAAAACATAACAGTGGCATCACTGTCTTTGCCGTTAGTAGTTGCCATATGAGTGTGTTTTAAAGTACATATGTATCAATTTCGTCTTTTTACTTTTTGTAAAAAAGTGGTTGCAGTTTGTAGTTTTTTACTTTTTCTTTATTTATTTTCATGTTTGCAACTAAGTTTATTATTAATTTAATACATGTATGATCACGTTTTATTGCTGATTTGTTAGAAAGAAGAAGAAAAAAGTCAACAAGAAACAAACATTAATTCAATGACAAATTAGTGTTGAACAGTGGGGATTAAAGAGAGGATTTATTAGGAGATTGTTTTGGGGTGATTTTGTTTATCATGTGATTTCTGAAAATTGAAACCTTTTTCCTTATTAAATCAAATATTTATATATAACAGAAAATTAAAAAATTTTTCAATAGTAAATTAAACTCAATCTGTCCATCTGTATGTGTGTTGAAATCAGTTGTCTCGAGAGCTCTGTAATCTTTAGAATCCAAATATTTAACAATTCTATCAGACAAGCTTTCATATATATCAAACTCCATAAATAATGGAGATAAGAACGAAAATTCGAGAAAACCTCTGAAAATTTCATCAAAAATATTGCATTTTAGCAAAAAGAAAACTTGGCTTCATATTGTTGTTGTATTTAGTTTGCTTGTTTGAAGTAATGAGTTGTTATTGTTTTGTTATTGCTTAAATCACTGATGAAAAATAATGCCTTCAAAACTGAACAGAGATAGAAAAACATAGAATAATTTCAAAAAATTAAAAATTTAATTTAAAAATTCCACAAATAAAATTCTTTATAAATTACAAACCATAAATAAACATATTCCTTTAACAAAATCTTTCTAAACACATGTTCTCAAATGCCAATTTTGATTAAATTTTTATATTAAAATAATAAAAAAACAAAAGTTTATTGAATAGCAATTTTATTAAAATCAAACCCACTGAAAAGAACAAAAAAAAAACAACAACAATAAAATCAAAACCAGCAAAATTATATTAAACATAAAAATAAATTATTTTCACCCAGAACTAAACAAATATTTATGGCCTGATTTTTAACAAAACAAAAAAATTAAAAGACGTGCGGGAGAAGGGTCTACATTTGAAGTACCACAACAATTATTTGTAGATTCGAAATTGTTTGCATTGAATAAACAATAAAATTAAATTTATTCATAATTTGCGTTTGTTTAAGAATTATTATGAAATAAAGAAAAGAAAAAGAAAAACAACTTGTGTAGATTTTTATTAGAAACAACAAATACAAATTGTTGATTGAAACCACAGTAATAATAATGAATTATATCGGTTTCTGCTCTGTTTAGGGTTAAAATATTTAGGATTTTATTATTATTCTTTTTTATTTGTTTTAACACAAAGGAAACAACAAATTGTCATGATAGACAAAAAAAAACAGATACAAGTAGTAAAACAATTGTAATAAAATTTTGGTTAATAAAATATGAATTTATTAAAGGAGAAGTTGTAGAAAACAGCAAAAGTACATGAAATATAAATCATTTTAACATAAAAAACAACAAAAACTTTATAAATAAAAATATATAAATAATGGTTTTTAAAAACGCAAAAAATACACAACAAAAATTATTTATTTTGATAAATAAACAATTTTAGTTTAATATTCTTGAAAGAAAAAAGAGAACTCTTAATTACATGCATTTTACTTATAATTTATTTTTTAATATATTTCAATTTAAAATTGAGAGTCTTATATTAAGCGCTTAATTACAAAGTTAAACAACCGTTATATTCAAAATCAAAAGAATTTATTATTATTATGCTAATAAAGAAGAATAACAAAGAGAGCGCAAACTAAAAAAAACATATAAATCTTAAACAAGTAAATTAAGTCAGGAATAAGCAGAAGGTTTGGGTTGACGAGCTTTTGAACTTTTAATGAGTCATAAAGAACCAAAACTGTTACACTAACAACATATCACACTAACATACATACTTACAAAGAAAATAATTCTAATTTTTCATGTGCACAATAACTCCTACAACTCCCTCTGCTAGTTTTTTCTATAATTTAGAGATTAGAGAAACCTTAAGTGGTAAATTACAAAAACAAATAGAGTAGAAGGAAAAACTAAAAGGAAAACTTTTAAATACTTTAAAGAGGCACGCGTTAAACATAAATATTTACATTTACATATGGACACACACACACATTCATTCTAATGTACATATGTATACAGTAAGTAACAAACCAGGTACGGAAAATTAAAATATTGATAATAGTTCCAGACTATAGACTACACTATAGCTGGACTATAAACTTGACTATAGACTAGTCTAAAGACCAGAATATAGACTAGGCTTTAGACTATAGACTAGACTATAGACTAGACTATAGACTAGACTATAGACTAGACTATAGACTAGACTATAGACTAGACTATAGACTAGACTATAGACTAGACTATAGACTAGACTATAGACTAGACTATAGACTAGACTATAGACTAGACTATAGACTAGACTATAGACTAGACTATAGACTAGACTATAGACTAGACTATAGACTAGACTATAGACTAGACTATAGACTAGACAATAGACTAGACTTTAAACTAGACTAAAGACTAGACTTAAGACTAGACTATAGGCTAGACTATACACTAGACAATAGACTGGACTATAGACTAGACCAAAGACTAGACTATAGGCTAGACTATAGACTAGACAATAGACTAGACTATACACTAGAAGACAGCCTAAACTATAGGCTAGACTATAGACTAGGATATAGACTAGACTATAGACTATACCACACTATAGACTATACTATGTCTATAGTATATAGACTAGACTATAGACAACTCTGCAGAGTACGTGTAATCTTATAGTTCGTTAGTAAGAAAATGTTCCGCAAATATCATTGCAAAATTTCAATACCACAGAATTATACATCCCTGTTACAAAAGATGTAGAGTGAGTGATAATGTTTCCCTGATGGAGTCGCTTTAGTATAAAACGAAATGAGGATAATTTTAAAATCGTGTAATAAAAACTACAAACGCGTAAAAGAAAATGTTATAAATTTTAAGTGTGTGGAATAGAAAATCTATAATAATAGAAACATTATTATGGTAGAGGGGTATATGTATTGTTTGGGGAGAATGTTAAATAGATTTTTATCTCAACAACAAATACACACAATCATTTGGAACATACACATGGAAGAAAAAAAACATTTGTAAACCAATAAATTTGTTAAATGACATTGACTTCTTTTTTTCTAGGAAAAATGTTATAGGAAAATTGAAAATTCAAAGACATTATTTATAATGTAGGGGAAATAATTTAATTTTATAACTAGTGCTGGTATTTAAATTAAGGAATATATTTTATATATATTTTGTTTGGAACTACATAATGTATTAATTTTGGTTAAAGTTAAGGGAAAATATAAATATTTATGTAAGTTTGTATTTAAAAAAAGTAGTGGGTGGAGTGAGAAGTTAAAAGTTAATGTTTAAATTAATGATATATTTTGTAAATAGTAAGAAAATTATGGACAATTTTTTGAAATATTTAAGAAATTTATTTAATAATCGTTTAAAATAAATAAAAAAATGTTTATAATTTTGAAATTTTATTAAACATTTCTTTAAAAAATACATTTTATTCAATATTTTTCTTTAATAAAAAATTTATTAAAAACTTTTTTTTTTAATTTTCCTTAAAAGAAAATTGTTTGAAAATTTTGTATAAATGGAAAATTTCTCTTAAATAGAAAATTCATTGAAATTTTATTAAAAACTTCATTTAAAATTCCCTTTAATAGAATTTTTTTAAAAAAGTCCCTTTAATAGTAAATTTATTAAAAAATTCCCTTAAATTGTAAATTTATTAAAAATTTCCTTAAATTGCAAATTTTATTAAAAAATTTTCTTAAATAAAAAATGTATTATAAATCTCTTTGAAAAATTTCCTTTAAATAGAAAATTAATTAAAAATTATTTAAAATTAATTAAAAATGTCCCTTAAATAGAAAATTGATTAAATAATTCTCTTTAATAGAAAATTTATTAAAAATTTTAGTCCAATAGCAAATTTATTGAAAATTTCCCTTAAAAAAAATTTATCAAAAATTTCCATAAAATGGCGCATTTATCAAAAATTTCCTTTAAATAGCAAATTTATCGAAAAAACTAATTTATTGATATTTTTCTTAAATTATAAATTTATTGTAAATTTCCCTTAAACGGGAAATTTATTAAAAAATTCTCTTAAAATAGAAAGTTTTTCAAAAATTTTCCTTAAATAAAAAAAGTACCAAAAATTACCTTTAAATAGAAAATTTATCGAAAATTTCCCTTAAATAGCTAATTTATCGAAAATTTACCTTGAAATAGAATATTTATTAAAAATTTCCCTAAAATAAAAATTTTTTTAAAAATTTCCTTTAAATAGTAAATTTATTAAAAATTTCCTTTAAATAGAAAATTTATCAAAAATTTCCCTTAAATAAAAAATTTATCAAAAATTTTCCTTAAATAGAAATTTATTGAAAATTTCCCGTTTAATTGAAAATTTCTCCTTTTATAGAAAGTTTTAACATTTTATTTTTTCTTAACTAGAAATTTTTTTACAAATTTCCCAAAAATAAGAAAATGTTTTAAAATTTTTCTTTCTTTTACCACCCTCTTGTTTTGAACAATTTCAAATCCATAGCTACTGAATACAACTTAATGATACTCATTAAAACATAGACACGCTTATGCTTTAATAATATTATCACAAGCAGCATGCAGGAGCTGCCAAGCAAGCAGGGAGAGAAATGCATTCAAAATTTTCCCAAAAACTCACACAAAATATGCTTCATCGTTCGTTCCATGTTCTTCCCCAAAAATGTAATATAATATAAAAAGTATTGTATATGTATTTGTTAAAAATCATTCAACACACCCTCACCACCTATTTGGTTCTTATAACTAAATATAGTTTTAAATGAAAAAAACATATTTTAAAAATAGAAAACATAAATTAAATTATTAAAGTGAATTTTTAACAACCAGCAGCAGCAGACAGACGGATTTAAAAATGTTGTACAACAATATTATTTTCGGTTGTAAAACCAACACTTCTCTAATGACATAAACGATATTATTTCTATTATATTTATTTTCATCCGTTTTTTCCTAAATAGCGTAACAACAACTACAAGGAATAGTAAAAAGCGGAACTTTAGTAATATATAAAAAAAGAGAAAAAGTGTCACAGTATAGGAAAAACTAACGGATAAAGTCATTAAATTGTTGCATCCGTTGTTGTTGCTATTTTTGCTAGTTTTCTTCTCTAAGTTCTAAAGTCATTTGTGATTTTGTATTTCCTTTTATGTTTTTGTTTTTTTTTTTTTTTTATTTATGTTTCGGTTCATATTATTGTCACCTTGCCATTAGGTGACATTTTTTCAAATGTTTATTTATATTTTTTTATAATTTTCTTTTTGTTTTAGATTTTTTTCTTTCTGTATAATTTTTTATATCTAAACAATGAAATTGAAATTAGTCTTAGAAAAGATGTCAATGTTTATTTCTGTCATCAGTAGTTAATTGTAAATATTCTGTTTGGATTTGTTTTTTTTTTTTTCTAGGGCATCATAATAATGACCAGTGTCAGTTTAACGTCGAGACGTTTGGGTCTAGACTTAGTTTATAAAATGCTTTTATCAGGAATTTCTAAAATAATTTGTTTATTTTTGATTTTTGTTACTATTCAAATTTCTTTGACATAAATTAAATGTTAATATGTACCTCAACATCATCATATTATAAATATTATAAAAAGGAAATTTTTTGCTGATAATGTAAATATTCGTTTGATAATTTAGTTTGTTTTCAAAATTTGCTGTTTTTTTTTTTTTTTTTTTTTTTTATAATAAAATTTATTTATATTTTCTTAAGTATTTTATTTACAAATTATCATGTAATAACACGCAATGTTGCATTTTCAGTAATAATTTTCATGTTTTGTTGTGGGAAATGTGTAAAAGTTTTCATTTTTATAATTAAATCAACATAAATATAATATTTTTGTTAAGTAAATAGTATGAAATTGTTGAAATAAATAAATTTTCAAGTTTTATGATGAAATGCATATCAGCAATTTGACAGTTAAAAGGGTTTTAAATAAAACATTAAGAGAGGAATGTTGAGGAATGGATTGAAATGAGAATTACTTTATATAAATCACGTAGAAAATTGTCTTTTAAAAGTGATTTTATAATTTGATTTTTTGTGTTACCTGTAATTGTTGTAATTTATTTAAAATTTATAAAAATTGTTGACACTTACCTAAAATGAAAGAGAAAGAAATGAAATGTTAGTAATTGTATTATAATAATAAATAAATTAAATCATTATAATACAAAATAAAGTTTTTGGGAAAAAAATTAAATTTCCTTAATTTAATATATTGAAAATTTCATTTCTATTTTCCAAATTTATTAAAAAATTTCTTCAAATTAAAGAATATGTAAATTTTTTGACAAATAAAATCTATAAGAAAATTTCCCTTATATAAAAATTTTTTCAAAAACTTTTCTTAAAATTTTCCTTAAATTTGTCGAAAATTTTCTTTAAATGGAAAATTTATCAACAATCAAATTAAAAGCTTTTAAGAAATGTTCTTAAACACATTTATCACAATTTTCTTAAATTTTAAAACTCTTCAAAAATTTATTGAAAATGTATTTTAAAAAAATTTGAAATGTTTTTAAAAAATTCCCTTTAAATGAGAAATTTATCAAAAATGTCCTTTCAGTGGAAAAAGAATTAAAAACTTCTCATAATTTGAAAATTCTTTAAAAATTTTCCTTAAATAGAAATTTATCAAAAATGTCCTTTCAGTGGAAAAAGAATTTAAAACGTTTCTTAATTTAAAATTTCTAAAAAATTTCTCTTTAATGGAAAATTTATCAAAAAATGTTCTTTTAGTGGAAAAGGAATTGAAAAATTCTTATAATTTAGAAATTCTTTGAAAATTTATCAAAAAATTTTAAAATAAATAAACTAAAAAAAAATTCCAATATTGGGAATATTATCAAAAATTTCCTTAAATAGAAAACTAACAAATAAATTCCCTTAAACTAAAAGTTTCACAAACATTTTCGTTAAATAAGCAAATAATCAAAAAATTTCCTTAAATTAGGAATTATTCTAAAGTTTCTTTAACTAGTTTCTTTTTAAAATTTCCCTTAGTGAAAAAATATTGAAAAATTTCCTTTAATTACAAATTATTAAAAAAATCCCCTAATTGAAAATTTCCTTTAAATTTCAAACTTACAATTAATTTTATTTAAATGTGAAAATTATTAAAATTTCCCTTAACTTGAAAATTTATTCAAAATTTTACCTAATTAAAAAAAAACCCTTTTGGAGGGAAAAATGTTTTAAATTAAAAAAGTATAAATCATTTCCCTTAATTTTAGAATGTATTGAAAGTTCCCTTTAAATTGTGTGATATTAACAAAAAATTCCCTTTAAATTAACATTTTTTAAAAATTTTCCTTAAATAAAAAATTTGTTAAAAATAATTTCATTTAAGATTAAAAAATATGAAAAATTTCCCTTAAATAAAAATTAGAAAAAAACACTTTAAATAGGAAATTAATCTAAAATTTCCCTTTATAAGAAAAAGTATACAAAATTGCCCTAAATTTTAGAATGTATTCTCTTACCAGAGATCTATTAATGTGAAATTTACAAAAAAATCCCTTTAAAATAACATCTTTCATAAATTCCCGTTAAACTAAAAAAATTGTCAAAAATGTCCTTTAAAAGAAATTCGTTTAATTTTTAAATCACTGTTAGTTAAAATGTTTATGATTTAACGTTATAAGATAATCATATACTGTTTCTTCTATATTTAAGTTAATCTATTTTATAACACACTACAATCTCCCCTCATTCTCTCATTTCAATTATATACAACAATATTTCATGTTTCAAAAACTTTAGCTAAAATTTTAATTGAAATAAAAATTAAAACAAATCCCAAATTCCCATAATCAAAACAACATTGTTTTAATTTTTAACAAAAAATTTCCCTGCTGCAGATCCCCCCTTCCCCTATCTAATAACATAAAAACAAAAATGGCTGGCAGCAGTTAAAATATGAAACATATGTTTTTTGTTTACCTTGCACTTTAACCAAAAATTGTTTCCTTCTCACACACAACAACACTCTACTCTCATACTCCCACACTAGAAAAAAGGGAAATTTATGGAGTGACAAACAATATTGTGTAAATTTTTTTAGGAAACAACAGCAAACACATACAATTTAGCAAAACCTTTAAACAAGAAAACAAAACATGTTTATTCATTAAAAAAAAAACAAAATTCCCATAAGTTCCCACAGTTTTTTTGTAGGATTTTTTTTTATTCTAGAATTTATTATGTGCAGCAGGTACAAAGGAGGAAGGATGGCATTGAACAATAACAACAACAGCAAATAATCAACTAAAACAAGGAAGTTGTAACAAAATTCTATAAATGCATTACAAAAGCAAAAAAAGGATCAAAACTGCAGTGTGAACAGAACAGAAGAGAGAAAGAGAGAGAGAGAGAGCAAGGAGTATTAGAGATACTGCTAAGAAAAGGGAGGAAGTTCTAAAACAAATATATCAGCATTTAAAACTATTATCCTGCTATTGTTGTAAAAATGTTTTACATGTCACCAGGGTTTTGCGTATCAGAGTAGAAGAGTAAAAAATTTGTTAGAGCGTATTTTTCTGAGTTTTGTTTTACTACAACTGTATGCAAGTATGTGTTTTTTAAAGTTTCATTTCAATTTTTATGGTTTCCTGTATCTTAAGGATATGCACACATATGCATGTACGTGTGTGTTTGCTGAACAAAATTTAATGAAATTGTGCTGGGAAGTGTGATATTTATAAGGATTTGTATTTAAGTAGTAAGTCTGTTTGTCCGTCCGTCTGTTCCAATGTCTTTCCGCCTGTCATTTTGGTCTTAGATCATAAAGTAAATTTCGTTTAAAACAATGTCTTGGTTAAATTGTTATTGTCAGGATAATAACAACATATGTGTATTTTTATACAGGGTATTTAAAAATATCATAAACAACTAAATGTTTACTTAAGTTTAAACTTAGATTAGAAATTTAGATTAAACTTAAGATATGTTTGGAAAGCTAACTAAAGCTTAAACTTATATAAAACAAGTTTAACCCATAAGAACAAAACAGAAGTTTAAACTTAAAAAAACATAAGTTTAAACTTAGTTTAACTTGGAGTAAGTTTAACATCACCTATTCATTCCTATTCATTGTTCTTTAAACGTTTGTTTTATTCCCTTTCACCCTGTTCTTTTGCAATTAACGACAGACAAAGTCTGAAGCCCTACTATAGCCCTCAAGACAGCTACTAAGAAACATAAACAAACATACAACATACATATGTCTTAAGGACAAAATGACTAAATGTGTCTTAAAGAAATCCTTTCTAACTAAAATTCAACTTCAACTACTCTTGTCTTTAAGTCTGTCCGTTTGACTGCAAAATAATTTAAATATAAACACTCGTACAACTTCCCTATTTGTTTGAGTCTTTATGTTTTCTTTTTTTTCATTTTCTTAAAATTTTTATACTTATATATATTTTTTTCACATAAATTTCATTAACTCTAGATTAAATTACAACAGTGTCAAATTTTTGTTTGTCACCAAATTACCATTCCCTGTAATGGAAACGGAACGACAGCAAAAATATATTTTTCTTAGTAAATTTTCTTATAAATAAATATTTATTTTAATGTTCCTTAACAAAACTGTATTTATTTATGTCTGTTAGTCCTTTGAAAAAAAGACTACAATTTCTTAGGTCTTAGGTAAACTCGAAAGGTTATGGGAGTTATTTTTGTTGATTTTAATCAATGTCGTTTAGTTTATTTTTCTTTTTTTTTTTGAAATTTGAGACTTTTATTAGTTAACTAAGGGAAAATATTGTTATAATAATTGCTATGCTAGAAAGATTTTTATAATTAGCAATTTTCATTTGCAGGTGGATTTTGAGCAATAAAGAAATTTCTAGTTAATATGTTGAAATATAATGTTGCTAGCAACATGTTGTCTAGAAAATTACTTAAAAGATTAACATAAAAAATTTCCTTAATAAGATAATCAAGCACCCAAGAAAAAGTCAATACTTTCCAACAACAATGTCATTAAAATATAAAAATGAACTGACCAGCAACATGTTGCGGAATGTTTTTTACTTTTCTTTAGAAGAATCTTTATATTTTGCACTTATTCTTATCTTTTAATTACTTGTAAACAAATTTTATAAATTTTTGAAAAATTTTCTTCACAAAAAAAACTTAGCAACATGTTGAAAATTTATTCCTTTTTTGTTAATTAACTTTTAATAACTTCTAGTCAATTTTTATAAATTTCTGAAAATTTGTCTTCTCAAAAATTAAAAAAAAATCTTAGCAACATGTTGCAAATTTATTTTTAGTTAATTATACACATTTCGATCATAATTATAAAAGGAATCAACAAATAGATCAAAGACAATTTCGCAAACTTTGTTTAAAAAGTATTTTTGTTGCTGTTTCTTGCATCCAGTTGAAGTTGTGCAATTTTAGGACTGGACATTGATATACAACCTTCTAACTAAAATATTGTATAGTTTTAGTTCTTACAACAACAACAAATTTAATTTTTATGAACATATATTCAGCAACATGTTGCTAGGGAAATCTTTAGAAAAGTTATATAGAATCTAAAATATTCAATTTATTACGAAAAAAATTGCAATAACATATAATTGCTTTAGAACTAAAACTTTAAAAGCTGTTTCTTAGTAAAATTTTAAATTAATTACTTGCAACAATAATGTAGCTAGCAACATGAGTTTTCAAAGAAAGGTTTTATTTTAATTTAAAATTTAAATTTTCACAAATTTATTTTATTTAAATCTTTTTATATAGAACTTTAAAAGCAGTTTTATAGAAAGATTTTATATTAATTACTTACAACAATAATGTTGCTAGCAACATTAGATAACAAAGAAAAGTTTTATTTTAATTAAAAATAGAAATTTTTACGAATTATTTGTTATTTTAGCAAAATTATTTAAAATAGAAAAAAACTTTAGCAACATTGTTGCCGAGGTAATTATTTGTATTATTTTTAATGCAAATACATTTTACTAATAAAACCATTAAAATTAATTTTTTTTTGCCAGACAATATAATATTGCTAGCAACATGTTGCCAAAGTAAATTTATATTAAAATGTATTTTTTTAAATTTCACGACATATTTTAGTAAAATAAATTAATTTTTCTTAAATTTCATGTAAAATAATAATGTTGCTAGCAACATGTTCTTTATCTTTTCTTCCTATTCATTACTATAAATAGCATCAAAGAAATAGTGCATTTTGCACAATATGTTTTGCTAATACGAGTAGAAATTTTGTATAATGGTTTGAAATATGCAACATGTTATTGAAAACACATTGCCAACATGTTGCCTAAGACATTGTTTAACTATTCCTTAACTATTTTTTCCTTATAAGTAGAATTTATAAAAAAATCCTTGTTGCTCAAAATGTTTTGCTAATACGAATAGAAATTGTGTCATAATGCTTTGAAATAAGCAACATGTTATTAGCAACATATTGCCAAGTTTTTTTCTAATTACTTATTTAATTTTTTTTACTTAAATAATGTTACTAGCAACATGTTGCAAGAAAATTATTGAACAAAATATAATGCTGTTATAACATTTTTCTTAGTAACAACATTATTATAAATAGAACTATAAATATCTAGCATATTTTCTAAAAATATGTTCAACTAGCAACATGTTGCTAAACATAAAAATCAATATTACGAAAGTTGGTTAGCTTTAAGCTAAAATTTCTGCCTAAAAGATTTTAAACATATTTTGATTATATTCAGTTTATTTTATTATAATTTACCCAAATTTTATACAACAAGTGAACTTTCTTTTTCGATTTTCTTTTTGAAAAGCAAACACAAAACACCCTCCCCCAACTTTGGTTCAACCAAAAAACCACAATGAATAATTATAAATAAAAGCAAAATGTTAAAGAAAAATAACAAAATTAAATGAAAAAACTTATTTAAATTATGATCAAATTACATTAGATACTTGCTAGAGCAACTAAAAGAAATATAACACTTAATGAAAAATGAAATCACAGCTGCTGCTGCTATTGCTGTGGTGTTATTTCTCTTTTTAATTTAAATCTAAGCAATGAACGAACTACTGTATTTATTCTATATTTTGTTTTGGTTTTTCAACAAATGTTTAATGTTAATTAGACAAGACACCATTTGAATATAATAACAACTGTTAATGTTGGCTATGAGGTGGCATACAAGAAGGGCAACTTCAGGAAAAAGCCGCAAAAGATGAAGTTTTTGTGGCAAGAGAAAAAAATGAAACGTAACGAAACAACAGCTACAGAGAAAAAACTTAAGTGTTAATTTACTTAAAAAACCTAGCAGGGAAATATTTATACGAGTTTAAAGGAACTACTACAATAAGCAGCAGTTAATGCCTGTACTTCAACTACTTACTGACACTATAATGCAGTAGTAAGTATTTTCTTTTTACATACTTTGTTTTTTTTTTTGTTGCTGTAAACTTTTTTTCGTTGTTGTTTTGTCGAAGGGAAACCACTGCGCTAATGTTGTGGTCAATGTAATAAAAAACTACTACTTATTCATATACATACTTCGTACACTTGGAGAAAAAGTGTAGTGCAACATTTTTTTGCATAAAAAAGTGTTTGAGTGTGAAATAAACCGCATAATCTTTTGGGTTTAAACTTGTTCAGTTTAAACATTTAAACAAAATGTTAAAAGTAAACATTTAAATTAAATGGGAAAAGCCATTTTATGAAATTCAACAAAATTATGCATGTTTCAAATAACATGTTGCAAGCCAAATGTTTAATTAGCTTGAGAAAATTTTTTCAGTTGTTCACAAAAATACTTTACTAAATAAATAAATAAAAATAAAGTTTCAATTTAAGTTTTTATATTAAAAAATTTTGTGGCAACATATTGCTAAAGAAAATTTTACACAATTTTTCTAATAAAACTTATACAATACAAAGTTAACACTTTTATTCCAATTTTTTCTTGTGTAAAATTTTTCAAATTAAAAAAAATTCTAGCAACATTGTTGCCAAGAATAATTATTTCATTAGAATAGGTTTCCTTTTCCTGAACTAATAAAATGTATACATTATTTCAGATTTATATCGATATTAGACAAAACAATATTGCTGGCAACATGTTGCCAAAGAAAAATTTGATTTAAATACAATATTTAAAAAAAATAAAACACATTTTCATTAATTCCGATTTAAATAAAATAATATTGTTGCTAGCAACATGTTTAAAAAGGAAAGAAATTTTCGTATTAAAATCATTATTATAATGAGATTTAAGGTTGCTAAATATGCACATGGCACATGTTGCTAAACATGCTTGGCAAATATGAATAGAAAAGCTATGATATATTTACCATTTTATTTGCAACATATTGTCAATTACACGTTACGCATATATGTTAGTAAGATTTCATTTCAGCAACATTTCAAAATATTTACTAGCAACATGTTGCCAAGGAAAATATTTAAGAAAATTAATTTTAAACAATATTATTAACATCATATAGCCAGTTGTAATTTTCTCGTGTTTATAGATTTTCTATACTGGCAACATGTTGCCAAAGAAATTAAAAAAAAACATAATTTTAAACAATATTATCTAACTAACAACTTTATGTTAAATACGGATATAATAGTTTGAAACATTTGCTAAAAGTATTTCCTTTAGCAACATGTTGCGAAACATGTAAATAAAATTGGATTTTTGCAAACTAGTTCTATCTGAAACTTATTTTTTTTATTTAAATAATCTCAGATTTCCAAACATAAAAATTTTTAAAATTAACATACTCATTGCTTAAAATTATGTTGCTAGCAACATGTTGCCAAAGCAAATTTTAACTTTAAAACAATTTTATTTAAGTTTTCTGAATTAATGTTAACAAAATTTATATTTCCTAATAAATTATGTTGCCAGCAACTTAAAGCATAAAATTTAGAAGAAATTTTTTTTTTTACAGTTCTCATGCCTGCAGAAAAAAAAAACTCTTGAGAATATTTACTTTCTTCTAAAGCAAAACTATTAATTTAAATAATAATTAAATAAAAGTGTTTAAAATACATAACTAGAGCCTTAAAGTCATCATCAATCAATGTCTCATTAAAAACATTTAACACAAAATAGTAATTAAATATTAGAAAATGAAATCTCATTTAAAAGCAAGAAGACAACAGACATATGAATGAAAACATTAAATTAAAAAATTACTCAAGTTTACACACAAACACACCAACACAAATGGTCTGCTTTAAATTGTAACATATCAAATTACCAAAAAACAATTTTAATTAAATTAAAAAAAAGAAAAAACTTATAATACATTAAACTATTTCAAATTAAAACCGATTATTTAAAACAACAATAAGATTGGAAATTATTTACCTTTCCCTTTTGCTAAACTAAAAGACACAAAAAAATGAAACAAAATAGAGTTAAAATACCTTGAAAATGTAATTTTTCAAGTTTATATCTACTATGTATTTGATATTGGCCTTATGTGTGCGTGTGGAAACTATTATTGTACTTCCATTTTATAAACTTAAGTGACATTATGCAGTGTTGCATTTCTAATGACAAAAGATGACACTTGCTTTATTTTCTCTTTATTGTTGTTGTGTTGGATTATACTTGAAAATTCATGAGCAAAGAAAACCTCCCAGCGAAAACATATAGTGAAAAGTAAGAAGTTAAAATGCTAAAATCACTCACTACTAATTTGCTGACAAATAATTACTTAAATAAGTAATTACAAAGAGGGTGGGAACAAATTAAAAGCTTTCTTATTTCTATGATTATATATAACTAGTTTTTAGTCATTGAAAAGTAAGTTATTGCCAAGTTTTAACTGGGTAAAAAGGACTCTTACAAATACATGAAAGTAGACAATGTCATGCCACTACAACAAATACAATGGGAGAATATATCACTTGGCTTTACTTTTGTAATTGTTGTTTTTTTTATAGTAGAGCTTAAAAGCTACTCAAAAATGGATGTGTAAAGAATACGAAGAGAAAAAAATATATAGAAAAAAACTGTCAAGTACATTTTAAGGTGTCTATAAAAATGCAAAAAAAAAGAAACAACTTACGACCCTAAAGGAATTTAAATAAATAAATCTTGAAAAAGACAATTTTTTTTTGAAGCAGACGAATGAATTTTTAAATATATTTTTGTGTTTTATTTTTAATATTAAATAAAGACTTTAAACTTGTTTGCTGCAACATTAATGTATAATTAACTACAATATGTTGCTAGACTCATATTTTTAAATTAAATTTAATTTTTTTAAATTTTGATATAAATGGATTTTAATTAAAATTTTTCTTTAGCAAAATGTTGCTAAGAAATTTTTCTTTATTAATATTTTTGGCAACATGTTTCTGGTTTCAATGTGTTAGATCGTTTATGATTTTTAACTAAAAAACTTATTTCTTACAATAAAAAAAAACTCAAAAAAACTTTAATTAAATTAATTACAATTAAATTGTGTATTAAGCAACATGTTGCTAGCAACATATAAAAAAGATAAATTTAGAAAATTTATTATATTTTTCTAAATATTTCATCTAAATGCTAAAAATAAAATTATAACAAAGTTGATTTTAGAGTAAAAAACTGAACCAGCAACATGTTGCCGGAAATAATGAGCAACATGTTGCCGGAAATATAGAGCAACATGTTGCCGGAAATATAGAGCAACATGTTGCCGGAAATAATGAGCAACATGTTGCCGGAAATATAGAGCAACATGTTGCCGGAAATAATGAGCAACATGTTGCCGGAAATATAGAGCAACATGTTGTCGGAAATATTGAGCAACATGTTGCGGGAATATTGAGCAACATGCTGTCGGAAATATTGAGCAACATGTTGCGGGAATATTGAGCAACATGTTGCTAGTAATATATAAATACGATAAACATTAAAATTGATTAAATTTTACTTAGAAAATAAGAGAAAAATTCAAACAAAATATATTTTAAAGTTAAAAACTGAACAAGCAAAAGTTTGATTTTAAAAACTATCCCAGCAACATGTTGCCGAAAAGATTGAGCTACATGTTGCTAGTAATATATACACGATAAATATTAAGACTTATTATATTTTACTTTAAAAAATAAGAGAAAAATTAAAACAAAATAGATTTTAGATTACAAGAAACATGTTGCCAGATCTGCAACTTTTCATGAATCAAATACAACTATTAAAGTAAATCAATGTTAACTTTAATAAAACTATTAAGATAAGTCAATAAAACTTGTATATTAAATGATTTATAAAACTAACAAAGCAAATTGTTCTTTAACAACATGTTGCCAGCAACACATAAGTTTAAATGCTTTTATAACAGCTGAGTTTCAAAACTATTTTGAATTAAAATTTTGTTTTTCATAAACACTGCTTAGTGTAAACGCATTTTAAAGTGAAAGGTTTAACAAGTATATCGTTTGTTAAAATTAATGGCCTTTGTTTTGCTTTCATTGCAATTGTAAAGATCGCCTGGTTAGTTTGTGTCACTTAAATTAAATATTTAGTTGCAAACAACATTGTTGGTCTCTATTGTCACTGGGTCCTTCCGTATTCGGTGCCTCTATGTAAACTCTAACGTCAGTCTGTTAATCTGTCCGTCCGTCTGTCCTTCCTTCCATCTTGTTAACATGAAAATTTTGTTGGAAAACTTTTTTTAAAAACATGTTTTTCTCTTGTCGCCTATGTAGATAGTATGTGTTATTGGTCACCGTTTTGTTAAACATTTCTTTAGTTTTTTACTTAAAATTTTAAATGTTTTTGTCTTTATGTTTATTGCCATTTTATTCAATATGTTTGAAAAAAACCTAAAACAAGTCAAAGATCAATGTGACAACATTTTAAGAGGAAACCAAGCAATGTTGACGACAACATTGTGGGTTCATGGTTGTTGGTTTTAAACGATCACTATTCCTAAGTTTCCTTTATAAATTACCCTCTTTAAAACGGGCTGCAGTGACAGTGTGTGTGGCAAAAATATATATTAAATAAAAAGTTTAATGTAATCGTCCGTACTTTCTAAAATAACTTATGATAGTTGTTTTAATAAAATAATAAAAAAACGTAAAAATCAATATAGAAAAAAACTAAGGATTTATATTAATTAGATAAGAAACAAATAATTTTTTAGAAATGTAATAAAATTTTGAAAAAAAAAAATCTTGCAAAAAGTATACAAAAACCTTGATAACAAAACGTTTGTAGTTTTCTATAAAGGAATTTATGATCCTTAACCAAAATGTTAAACAAAAAACAAATCCATTACAACTGAAACGAAAACAACAATAACCAAAACACATTAAACGGTTCCAATGGAAACATTATGGCAAAAATGTTATGACATTAGGAGGCAAACAAATGAAAAAAAAAATAAAACCCTTTAGAGGAGCTTACCAGCAGTTGTTAAAGCAGTTATGTTGTATGTACGTACATATGTATGTAAAAATGTTGATTAAAAAGTGTTGCATGTTTAGTGTTGAACACAATAACAACAACAACTGCCACCACATCTGAATGCGGAAGTTTTGAAATTAACTATTGCCGCAAAAAAATGAAAACAACAACATTCTTTTATACAAAAAAAACCAAGAACGGAAAATATTAATATACAATAGGCAGGCACCTGCCATGACCACCAGACTATTTATGCATTTTTCAGCAAAGAGAAAAAAGTACTGAAAAAAACTGAAGAGAAAAAACCTTGATGATGTTGATGCTTGAACGTCATATTGCATGACCAAACACAATGTAAATTACAACAGTTGGCCTGTAAATGACAGACTAACTGACCGAACGACCAACCAACCATCCATCCAAGTGATGGAAAGTTATAGAAATAAAAGAACTAATGGAACGTATGGCTTTTTTCCCTTTTGTGGTGGTAGTTTACTATGCAAACAACAGAAGCCGATACCAATTAAAGAGAAATCATAGAATCATAAAGCACAAACATCATTGTACTTTTCTTTTCTATTAACGATAACAATAACCATCTCTGAGTGAGTTTGTAATAGAAATTAACGGTTGTTGTAAGCTGATGACAGCTGATGGGTAGTTTTTCTATGATCACCAGTGTTGTCTATTTTGTTCCTCTATTTTTAGTGAAATCACACTACAAAAAAGATAGAAACAGTTAGATTTACGGTTTTGCAACTTCAGACTATATTAAAGACTAGACTACTGACTAGTCTATAGACTCGACTATAGACTAGACTATAGACTTGACTATAGACTAGACTATAGACTAGACTATAGACTAAAGTATAGACTAGACTATAGACTAGACTATAGACTGAACTTTAAACTAGACCATAAATTAGACTATAGACTAGACTATATACTAGACTACATACTAGACTACATACTAGACTATAAACTAAACTAGACTATAAACTAAAGGCTAGACTATAGACTAAACTATAAACTTGGCTATAGACTATCGACTATAAACTATATACTAGACTGTAGACTTTAAACTATATAGGACTAGACTATAAACTAGACTTTCCGCTAAATGCTTAAAATTAAAATTGGCAACATTGACGAAGATTGTAAGAATTATACAAAATTTAATAAAGTATCTATTTTAAACCCTTTTAAAACTATCTTTTATAGCTATTTTCCTTTTAACCTCTGTCTCTCACTTCCTGGAAATGTTTTACTTATTATATAAATATTTTCCTAAGTATATCTATCCTGTGCATATGAAAATATTAAAATTAGTTTTAAAAACTCCAAAAACCCATAATATGTAATTTTGAATTTTTTTTATCTACAAACATAAAAATAAATTTACAAAAACCACTTCAATCAACAAAAAAAAAGAAAAAATCAATTTGTTGTTAAACATAACTGTGAACTTGGAAAATATTTCAAGTTTATTAAGCAACAGTTTCTAATTATTTTGTTACAAAACATTTTCATATTTTTTTTTTTTTTTGAGTGTTTTTTATTTTATTACAGAAACACAGTCATAAATTTCAATCAGTTCCCATGCTATGAAAAATAGAGTTTTTTTACATTTATATTCTATTATTAATGATTTATGTTTTGCCAGAAGATATACTTAAAAAAATGAAAGGGAAATACATTTTTCTTAATTTTCATTAACCATCAAATTTAATAAAATAAAAAATAATAAAAGAACAACGGCATTTGTGTTCTTCTGAGAGGGGATTTTTTTTGTCTATCTTTCTTAAATGTGTATCAATCGATATGCATCAGCATTTTTTATTAATATTGTTTTTGTAGCTGGCTCTTTTTTTTAGGTTTCAAAATTCCAAAACAAACAACATCTGTTTCTAAGCATCTCTTGAATAGAAGAAGGAAATGTCATGTTCATGAGGAGAGAAATCATGAGGAGATCATCATCATCACTATACACAGCCAGCATGTTTTTTTTTTTTTTGCAGTCAGTCACTCTTTCATTCATTACTCTTCTGTTGCATTGTGTCAAATTTAATAATGTCTATCATTTGTCGTCATTTCATTAAGAAAAACTACCAAGTAAAAGAAGAAGAAGAATGCATGCTTATTGAAGTTTGTTTTTAAATCATCCAATAAAAACAACAACAGCAATACCAATAATCAAATGTAAACAATACCTCGTTTTGTGTTTATAAACAACAACTACTGTTATTTTTTTGGCTGGTATTTCTGTTGTTGTTTTTTTCCTCTATAAAACTATAAGCTTCTGTTTCTAATTAAATTTATGTTCGAAGATTTTTTGATTCATTCATCTTTTTTTTTGGATTTTTGTTGTCTTCCATTTCAATAACATCAAATTAATTTAAGTATTTATGATTAATTATTTGTTCCAGCATTTTAATCAAAATTTTACTGACTTTTTCATGTTGACATCATTTATTGACAGAGATGCCACTACTACAAAATCTAAGAAGGCATTTAAATAACATTTTAAGAAAATCGGAGATTTCAATACTAAACGATACTAAGACAAATCTAACAAAAATCATGAAATTTTCGAATGTTAAATATTAAAAGTCATTATATAGCTTCGATCAAGGCAAATCTATACAAGTTGAGATTACTTGAAGTATGGAGTTTGAAAATGTCCTTTTAGGAGATTAAAGGGTATTAGGTATTTAAAACGAAAATATGGCAACATATATTTCTAAATAAGAAAAGTTTATAATTTATGTTGCAATTAAATAGATGTCATCATAATTATAATTTATCAACGAAGAAAAAATATACTTTTCTGTTATGACAAAAATAATAATAAAAAAAATCAATTTATCTTAAGATTTATTTTCATTAGAGCATAATAAATAAACAAACTTGTTTATTTGATTAATCAATAGTCAAAAAAACATCGTTAGAAAATCGATATCGTTTGTAAAAATCATAACAATTAATTAAGATTGAATTAAAACTCATGATGTATAGAAAATATTTTAACAAAATATTAAATTTCAAACTAAAATCATTAAGAGAAGTGGAAAATTGGAAATGATTTAAAATTTATATTATTAAAACTGTCATAATGGATAACAGTACATACCTATATGTATATGTATAAGATAAGCTATAGAATTGACTATTGATTAAATTCTGAACTATAGAATACAGTCTCGATAATAGATAAGACTACAGTTCGGATCTATTTTAAAAGTCTAGACTATAAAATACTACAGTCTGGAGTATAAAATTGGCTACTGACTGAATTATAAAATAGACTGTATTCTGAACTATAGTTTAAACTATAGACTTTATATAGAAGAGATTATAGTCTGACTTTAGAAGAGACTATTCTCTGAACTAAAAAAGTCTGAACTATGAAAAGGACTATAGTCTGATCTATAGAACATGCTGTTATCTGAATCTCCAGAACAAAGTATAGTCTGATGTATAGAATAGACTATAAAATAAATATCCATGCTATAGTTTAAAAATTTTACTAATAATTTCACTTTCTATTTAATTTTTTTATAAAATCTTAATATTTTCAACAGAAAAACAACACGCTAAACTGCGTGATTTCAACCAAAAATTTTTAATTATAATGACACTTTCCAAAAAAAAAACTCAAAATTTCTAACAAAATTTCACTTTTTATTTTGAGAAAAACAAATTATCATTTAAATGTTATCTTTTAAAACTCTCTTAATTTTACAAAATTTCCCTAGAAAAATATAAAAACCTGAAACTGTGTCATTAAAAATTATTGACAGAAAAGAATTATTGACATTTTAATGACAACTAAACATACAGATTAAACAAAGAGAGAGAGAGAGAGAAAGAGAGATGACAACAACAAGACACAGATAATTACAGACAACAGAGAAAAAACAAAGACAAACAGCTGATAATAGTATTTAAAAAACAATTTAAAAAAATTACAATTTCTTTGAAGAAAATTTTTTAAAAATAAATGCCGCTGTAAAAAAAAGATATAAATTTTTATTTTTTGTTTAAAGAATGTATGTCAAAGTGTAAAATAAATAGACATAAAAAAGAAGAAAATTAAACAAGTAACAAACCTTTAAATATGTCAACACCAGCACAAACATTTGATAATATTTGCTGATCGTATTTAATTTATTATAAAAACGATTAAATTTAATATTTATAAATTGTGGAATTTGTTTGTTATAGAATTAAATAACGATAAGAGAATTGTTTAGTTTTAAATAAATAGAAAACATATTTGACATTAGAACTCTCTATTTGACATAATTATGTCAGTAAAATGACATAATATAATTATGTTTATGTTTAAGAAGACACTTTGATGTCAAGATATGATAGTTTAAGGCATTGTGTAAATGAGTTTGAAGTTCTTTAAAATTAGTTTAAGTTTTGAAGCTTATTAAATTTTAAAAATCATAATTTTTTTTTTAAATTATTACAAAAAACAAAACCGGAACTTATTTCCTTTAAAAAACTTAAAAAAAAAAAACATAAAATGATTTATAGACTTACATAAATCTATATTTTTATATATTTAATAATAAATATTGTTTTATTAACTTCTAGGCGTTAGAACTATAACCATAAAATAACGGATATTATTAAAAATATTTCTTCAAACACTTGAAAAAATTAATAATCATAAAATGGTCACATTTAGAAAATGAATTTTTTATGACACTTCTCAAAAAACAAAACAAACAAATGACAAAAAAATATTTAAATAATCGTGTCTATAATAAAAAATAAAAAAAAATGCAAATACTTTTTTCAAATATTTAAGAGGGGGAGAGTCATTAAAATGCCTTGAGTGTGTGGGAAGAGACTTAAAATCAATTTCAATAAAAAAGTAATAAATTTAGCAATAAAATAAACAAAAGAAATTAAAATAGAAAAAGAAAGTAAAAATTCAGTAGTAATAAAAATTTAAAAAAAAAATCACAAACACAATCTATAAAATTTGTTTACAAAAATTATACAAAAATAATTTTAAAACAAATGTAAAATTTCGGTGGGAATTTTCATGGAAACCATTGAGAAGTTTTTATTTACATATTAAAAATCCTACAACTTTTTCATAGACATTTTTTTAAGAATATTTAATCTCAAAAGTTATTTTTTTATATTTTTTAAATTTAACTTATTTTAAACATATATTATTTAAAAACAAATCAAATTCCTTGCAAAATTTTTAAAAACACTTCTTCATCAAAACAAATTTACCCTTTTGAATTATTTCAATAAAAACTAAAGTCCCTACAAAAATTCCTTCTACAAAAAAAAACACTTCCTTTTTAAAATACATGCAAATACATATTTACCCAATAATATAATCATATGGTTTGTAAAAATTTATACCTTAAACCTGTTTCCATTATGAATGAACTATTCAATAAATGCATTCAAACACTCAACGTTTGTATCCCTAAATCAAATTTAAAAATAACACCCAACTTAAAAAAAAACTCTTCTTATTCCGCCCTATTTTTATGACGTTTTTTATTTTCCACTTCTATATGACATAAGAAGGAAAATAAAATCAAATCTCTATTCATGTCATGATTTTTATGGGTTTTCAACACGATAGACACCAAGTAAAACAGGAACAAAAATAAAACCCACTTGAGTTAACTCACCGAAAACACACACATTGTTCTAAAAACAATACCGATATAATTGTCAAATATCGAAAGAAAAAAAGTAAAATGAAATAATATTTCATTTCAAATATTATCCTATTATTATATTTAAAAGAAATTTTAAAATTTTATTCAGCTATACATTTTTCTCGAGTGTAATTTGATTTGAATGCAGCACCAAACAATCGACTACTTTACTTCTTCTAAATACTCAATCATCATGGATCATGTGACATTTTAACAAAACAATTTTCAAGTACTTTTTCATCTATTGTTTTCTGTGATTATTTGGTTTATTTATAACAATAATTGAAAATTAGAAATATGCACACACTTTTCGCTAAATGTTTAACGAGGGATGAATATTGCAATAGACAAATTCTAGATTATAATCTGAACTGTAAAATACATATATTATAGTTTAGACTCTAGAATTGACTTGATAGCATTAACAAAAGTCAGAATTTTATAAAATACAAAACTATAACTATAAAATAGATTATAGATCTGGACTATAAAATGGACTATTATCTGGATTTATAAAATAAACTGAATCAATAGAATAAACTACAAAATTAATTATAGTCTGGACTATAGAATATACTATAGTCTGGACTATAGAATAGACTATAGTCTGGACTATAGAATAGACTATAGTGTGGACTATAGAATAAACTATAGTCTGGACTATAAAATAGACTATAGTCTGGACTATAGAATAGACTATAGTCTGGACTATAGAATAGACTATAGTCTGGACTATAGAATAGACTATAGTCTGGACTATAAAATAGACTATAGTCTGGACTACAGAATAGACCATAGTCTGGACAATAGAAGATACTATAGTGTGGACTATAGAATATACTATAGTTTGGACTATAAAATAGACTATAGTGTGGACTATAGAATAAACTATAGTCTGGACTATAAAATAGACTATAGTCTGGACTATAGAATAGACTATAGTCTGGACTATAGAATAGACTATAGTCTGGACTATAGAATATACTATAGTCTGGACTATAGAATAGACTATAGTCTGGACTATAGAATATACTATAGTCTCGACTATAGAATAGTCTATAGTCTGGACTATAGAATATACTATAGTCTGGACTATAGAATAGACTATAGTCTGGACTCTAGAATAGACTATAGTCTGGACTCTAGAATAGACTATAGTCTGGACTATAGAATAGACTATAGTCTGGACTTTAGTCTGGACTATAGAATAGACTATAGTCTGGACTATAGAATAGACTACAGTCTGGATTATAGAATAGGCTATAGTCTGGACTATAGAATTGACTATAGTCTGGACTATAGAATAGACTATAGTCTAAACTATAGAATAGACTAGACTATAGCCTGAACTATAGAATAGACTAGACTATAGTCTGAACTATAGAATAGACTAGACTATAGTATGGACTATAGAATAGACTAGGCTATAGTATGGACTATATAATAGACAACACTATAGTATAGACTATAGATTAAGCTATAGTCTACACTGTTGAATAGACTTCAACATGGACTACTAAGTCCACGTTATATAAAAAAGTCTCTAGTTGAAACTACAGAATAGACTATAATCGGGACTATAGAATAGACTATATTATTTAGAATAAACTATATCGAGACTATATTTAGACTATAGACTGGAATTGTATAGAATAGACTATGGACTATGTATAAAATACACTTTGTTTTGTACTATAGCTTCGGCTGTAGTCTGAACTGTGGAATAAACTGTAGTCAGAACTATATGATAAATTATAGTCTGGGCTATAGTTTGGACTATAGAATATACAATAGTCTGAAACATGTGATATACTATAGCCTGGACTATAGTATGTACTATAGTCTAGACTATATACTATATTCTGGACTTTAGAATAGATTATATTCGAAACTATAGAATAGAATATAGTCGGGACTATTTAATAGACTGTAGTCAGGACTATAGAATAGACTTCAGTCTGCACTATAGAATAGACAGTAGTCTGGACTTTAGAAAAGATCAATAGTAAATTTTGTTATCAACTATAGAACAACTCGTCTATACAAAGTGAATTTAAATTATGACAATTTTTATTTTGTTGAGGTATTTAAAAAGAACTCAACTTCTCAAAAACATAACTACAGCATTTAATGGGTCAATATACTTAGTTTTCTAAATTAATACAATTCACACAGGACTATTAATAGAAATTTTAAACTTTTGTAACCAATATTGTAACAAAAAAACTTGCTGAGACTATTACACATCTAGACTTCCTATCACTATTTGTAAATCATACTTACAAACACAAACACTTGTGGAATTTAAATTTTCAATTAACTCGCTTGAAAAAGTATTGTATTGTAAGAAAGTAAATAAATTTCAGAAAAAATTGTAATAAAATAACAAAAATAAGTAAAAAAAACCGTAACTATGTCAACATGTAATATATAAACGAGCTCATAAATTATTTAAAAGTGTAGACATTTAGTACATGTTATTATTTTAACCTTTTTTATGGTCAAATAAATCGGTTTTATACTAATAATACTTGAAAAAAAGAAAAACCAAGTAAATAAATGACAGTTAATCAACAAGTTAAGAGAATGAAAACAAAAATAGTAACAATATTTCAGAAAAATGTAAGCATTAGCATTTGACCATTTATTATTTATACATTCACAACAAACTGTTAACATACAATTGTCAACTTTTTTTTAGCATTTTCACACACATACACATACAAGGAAAACTTTACATGATGTGTATGTAAATATGTAATGTTTGTACGTGTTAAGAAAAACACGCATTAAAATAAAGGTATCTCCCTTTTTTTCTCTCTCTCTCTCTCAGTGTATTTTTATTTATGTTTTAAATGCTGATGATGATGACAATGAAAATAATGATTGTTTACAAAAAATATAACAACTTTTCTGTGTCTCTTTCATGAATGTTTTGTTTGTAAAATGCTATACACGTTTATTTTCATAATAAATAGTAATTAATTTGAACTTTATGAACTTTAACATGTTTTTAGTTTGTTATTCATGTTTTATTTTACTTTTTATTTATGCAATTAAACTAGAAAATTTATTTTATTTTAAAGTATTTTAATGGTTGATTTAACAAGCAGACCTATTTTTAATATTTATTAAATGATTGCCTGTCATTTACAAAAAAAAAAACAACAACACAGACCTCTTTCATTCATTTACTTATTTTCATCGTTTATTTAAGCACTCAATTATACTCAAGTATACTACTTGGTCAAATTACTGCGTAAAGAGGAGACAGACCGACAGACAGCAACCAAACGCATAGAGGAACGCCCAGTTGAAGTGATTCACTGCCATTTATGGCGGTATATGATTAGCCTATATAAACTTTTAAGTACATATTACATTCATACATATTAACATATTATTTAAATTGTAAAATGTTTTGATTATTTTTCAATATTTTGAATATTTCTATTTATTGTAATGGAGTTGTGGTTATTTGTCATTATTTCTTTTATAGTTGTTGCTATTGCAATTTAGCTTGTAATTAATTTATGTTTTCATTTTGCATAATTAGTTATTTTGTTGTTGTTGCATTCATAGTGTTATTTATGCCATATTTAGTTAATTATTTATGCTAAATATGCTTAAGGTGTATTCAAAATATCAATTATTAGAATTATTTTGGTTATAATACAACTATTGACTGTCATTGTAATTCAAATGGGGACATTGTAATAATGGTGTAGTTTAATGGCAATGGGAATTAATAGTATTATTGAGAAGGCAAATATTCAACCAATAGGCTAAAGCCTGAGTTATAAAATAGAGTTTATTGGAGACTAAACAATGGTCTAAAGTTTAGACTATAGAATACAATCCACAGTCCAGACTATAAAATAAACTATAATCTGAACTATAGAATGGAGTAGAATATAGTCTGGACTGTAGCCTGTAATATAGGAAAGACTTTAAAATAGACTATAGTCTAGACTATCGACTAGACTAATGTATGGATTATATAATGAACTATAAAACAATCTATAGCCTGGGTCCTATAAAAGTCCTTAGTATGGACTAAAAAAATACAGACTGAACTATAGAAAATACTAAAATCTAGGCTACAGAATAGACTATAGCCCTCGCAATAGAAAAGACTATAGCCTGTACTATTGAATTGACTTTAGTTTGGCCAATAAAATAGACTATAGCCTGGGCTATACAATATACAATCATCTTGACTATTAAATAGACAATCGTCTTGACTATAGAATAGACTTTAGTCTGGACTATATAATAAACTTAAGTCTGGACGATAAAATATACTATTGTCTCATAGACTACAGTACGGAATGGAACTATAAAACAATTTATAGTCTGGATCCTATAAAAATCCTTAGTATGGACTAAAAATAGACTATAGTCTGTCTATAGAATATACAAACTGAACTATAAAAAAGACTAAAATCTGGGCTATAGAATAGACTATAGTCTAGACAACAGAATAGAATATATCACTCACAATGGAATAGACTAAAGCCTGTACTATTGAACAGACTTAAGGTTGGACAATAAAATAGACTAAAGTCTGAACAATCATCTTGGTTAAAGAATAGACTTTAGTCTGGACAACTATTATCTGAATTACAGAATAGAATATAACTATAGAATAGATTATAGTATGACCTACAAAGAAGTCCAATATATTCTGGATTATAGCATGGACTAAAGTTAAAATTATAGTCTACACTAAAGTATAGACTATAGTCCGAATTATAGTCTAAGCTAAGCTAAACACACTCTAGAACACACTGTAGTTTCACATATAATATAATTTGGAATACAACTCTAAACCATATACTCTTAACATTTTGCGTATTACCTTCTTTGCCAAAAATTCTATTTAGCATATGAAATATTTATGTGTGAAAAACTCCAAATCAAAACTCATAATAATTTTTCTAATAACACAAACTAACCACCCCGAAAAAAACCAAATGTGGTTAGTTAGAAAACTATACACACAAACCCATACTTTATTCATACATGATTATTACATTGTTGCATATTGTTGGTTTAATAAAAGGGCTTGTTAAAACATTTCAAATGAGATTTGTTTTTCCCATAAATATAAATGTTTAATGCCTTTGCACAGGGTACTAAAACTAAATTATAAAACAATGCTTTTGTTAAAAGTATTTTTGTGTAGTTTTTTTTTTTTTTATTTTGTTACTTTGCTTCATTAAACTTTATTTCCGCAATTGTCTCATTAATATATCATGAAATTAATTATGGTTTTTGTGGGTTTGGAATTGTTTTTCCTAGATATTCTATACACAGCTCATTAAAATTACAAAAAAAAACAAAAACATTTTTACATTAATATGATCTTAGGTAAATATATAGTTACTGATACATAACAGAAAGTTGCTAGTTTTTGGTACTTTTCTATAAATTTCTAAAAATAAAACAAAAGTTATACTAAACGCCGTAAAACAAATGACCTATTTTTTCCAAATTTATTAACATACAAACAGTTTATAAACCTCAGCTGTTGTTGTGACTGCGTTACACCGGAAAAAATTATGATGAAATTACTTGAAGGAAACTGAAAGAAGATAAAAAAACACGCTCATCGTCGTCATCATCATTATTATTATCATCTGCCAGTACTTATGAAATTATTATCGCATCCGTAGTGTTTTATATTTCGTTTTTTTTTTCTTTTTCTTTTCTCGAGAAGTAAAAATAATTTCGTTTTTAGTTTGTAAAGAAAGTGGGCTACTAAAAGGTTTCAGTTTGTTGAGGTATAAAAGAAAACTAAAACGAGATAATATTTCAGATAATGACTGAAGATATTTTATTCTAAAGTCGTTTTTGTAGTAATGTTATTTGCACAGTGGGAAAATTTGAAAAATATTTGTTTAATTGAAATAAAATTTTGGATAGGATTGAGAAGATTATAGACTAGACTATAGACTAGACTATAGACTAGACTATAGACTAGAATATAGACTAGACTATAGACTAGACTATAGACTAGACTATAGACTAGACTATAGACTAGACTATAGACTAGACTATAGACTAGACTATAGACTAGACTATAGACTAGACTATAGACTAGACTATAGACTAGACTATAGACTAGACTATAGACTAGACTATAGTTTAGACTATAGACTAGACTATAGTTTAGACTATAGACCAGACTATAGTTTGGACTAGACTATAGTTTAGACTAGACTATAAACTAGACTAAAAACTAGACTATAAACTAGACTATAGACTATACGATAGACTATATATAGACTTTAGATTTGACTATATACTAGACTATAGACTAGACTAGATTATAGACTAGATTATATACTAGACTATATACTAGATTATATACTAGACTATATACTCTACTATGTACTAGACTATAAACCAGATTTTCTATTATATTCTCTTTCTAATTCCCCACTGTCTGATATCTCGTGCAGTTCAACCCAATTGCATGAAAATTTTAAAACTCTCTAAGATGGCATGACAGATAAATATCCCCTTTTTCTCTAAGTATTTAGTACTCTTTTTACAATAAATTGTTGTTATTTGTCGAGTGTGTGTTTGTAAGTTAACTTGCAGTGCCACCCAAAAAGTTATTTACAATTTTTTTGAGAATTTCTATTTTGGCTTTAGTTTAGATTATTTAAGATTTTTGTTGTGTGTACTCGATTGTATAACAAAATTAATTACTTGGAAATAACGTGCTTAGTTTAAATTCTAATGTAAAATCGAATACAAAAAAAGAACTGAAGAAAATTAGAAAAACTAAATAAAAATAAACTCATATTACAGTATGTATAGACAACTATGTAAAACAGTGATCGGCTAGCACAACTAACAGGGAACAAAGGTTAACAAATGTTAAAAAAAGAAATAATAAATTGTAATTGCAAAATTTGTTAAGCGTTTTGGAGAATATTTTATTTGTGGTATGTTCTCTTTGAGGTGGACACTGACATTAATAGCAGTGATGCTATTTGAAGATTTTGTATTTTTTTTTTTTTAGAAAATTAATGCGTAACTATTTTTAGAATTTATTTTATTTATAAGAAAAACAAGAAATTTGTTATCACTTTTATTTAATCATTTATAAAAATGGTACAAATAAGGGAGAAAGAATTCATTCAGAATAATGATCTTTGAGAGAAAAAAGCCATTCGACAGCTTAAGTGTGCAAAACTCCAGCAAAGCATGGATTCGAACAGCTAAAAGTCAACCGAACATTTAAGCATTTAATTTATATGTATTTTAAAGCAAACATTTAAGAAACTTTGTTTTGCCAAAAAAAAAAAAATCAATCGATTTTATTTTAATTTTATTATTTAACATTTGTCTGCAATAAAAAAAACTTCTACCCGCTTAAATGCGAGCGGCATCTTTGGTGCCAAGAAAATTAAAGTAAAAAAATATAAAAATGTAAGAAAATATATTTCTTTTTCTTGATTTAGAGTTAGAAGTCGTGAGTGAGTTTTATTTTACTATTGTTGATTTTATCAGTTTAATTTTACATTTTCTTGGCATGACCAAGGTGTAAAATGAATTGATGTTAAAAAATATATTTAAAATTTCTCATGATTTTTAGAGAATTTTTAATTAAAATCATGATTTATTAAGAATTTAGGGAAAAATACGAAAATAATATACAGTGGGCTAGAAAGCATGCACACTTTTGCTCAGTACTTTATTATATAAATTTTTTGTTAATCTTTAAAACCACATTATTAATCAACATTGAAAATACAATTTGATTTATTATCCCCTTTATTATTTATTACATTTAGAAATAACACAAAAATTGATTTTCGCCGTCATTGAACACTATTTCTAATTACTAATAAATTCAACCACCTTTTGTTATGTTCAAGGTTTTCAAGAGGCTTTAAACAATAAAACTACAATTTTCAAGTGATCTTTATCTTTTATCTATGCTCAAACATGAATTTCTACCTAAATTCCTGTGTGTATGCTCTCTATTTTAAACAGCTGTTTTATTTTGCAAAAAAAAAACATAAACGCTTTAATTCGTTAATAGGGGTTGCTATTTACGCACCCTTTGTTGTGTCTCTTTCTGTATACTTTACTCTCTGTTAGTTTTTTGCTGTTTTATTCTCTTTAAGTTGAATTAAGGATAGTTTAATCCTTGAAATATATGGATTAAGGAAAAAAATAACAAAAACACATGTAAGCAACATTGCCTTTTTTTAATTCCTAGTTTTAAACACGATTTTTGTTGTCGTTTTCCATATTTCCATTTGACATGTGCTTATTTGTAAAAAAGAGGAGTGTAGCTTGTAAACACCCTAATCTAATTACATGTAAAACGTTTGATTTTTTAAGCGTTTTAAATAAAAAGTCAATTTTATAATTATTAGTGTTAGGGAGATGTCTGTAGTGTTAAATAAATACTTTTTCTATGGAACACGCCATATAAATGTGTAAAGTTAAAGTTTAAGGGGGCGTTGATTAGAAAAAAGATTTAAGAAACTGGGTCTCACGTAGGTCTGATCAATTATAGATGAAAAATAAATTTTTAAATTTTAAAAATGTATCAATAGTAATCTATGTCTGGTCTATTATATGCCTATAGATAGACAATCTGACCTATATCATAGTCTTTAATCTTATCCATTCTTTGGCCTACAACCTGATCTATTATATGGTTTATAATCCGATATATTGTCTGGTCTACAATCAAATCTGTAGTCTGATCTATTGTATGGTGTTTAGTCCGATATATTGTCTGGTCTACAATCAGATCTATATCTGGTCTAATTTATATTCTATAGTCTGGTCTAGAGCCTAATATATTGTCTCGAGTATTGTTTACTCTATTGCATGGTATATTGTGGAGTCTATAGCCTGGTATGAGAATTATAGACTGCTCGTTTATATGGTTTATAGCCTGGTATATAGATGAATAATCTGATCTATAGCATGGTCTTTAATCTTAACCATTCTTTGGTCTACAATCTGATCTATTATATGGTTTATAATCCGATATATTGGCTGGTCTACAAACAAATGTCAGATCTACAATCAGAGTCTATAGTCTGGTCTATTGCTTCGTCTATAGTCTGCTACATAGGAAGGTCTATTGAATGATTTATAGTCTGGTTAATAATATGACCTTTAGTAAGGCCTATAATCTAATCTATGGTTTGGTATTGTCTTCTTTGTAGTCTGATAGACAATCTAAGACATAGCCTGGTTTATAGTCTAATCTATGATCTGGTATATATTATATACTTTATAGTCTGGTATCTCAGACTATGTACTCAGATCTTTTGCTTGGTTTATTAATCTGGTCTGCAATCTAATTTATAATCTGGCCAATTGTCGAGTCTGCAGTTGTACCCCTAGTCAGGATTATAGTATAATCTATTGTCTGTCTTCTCCATATTTATTTTGGTCTATTATCTGATCTATTATATGGTTTATATTATATACTCTATAGTAAAGTCCATTGTCTTGTGTATAATATAATCTTTAGATTCAATTGTATGGTTTATAATATGGTCGTAGTCTATGTGAAATCTATAGTCGGTTCGGTAGCCTTCGCTTTAGTCAAATCTTTAGTCTGGTCTTTTGTGTAAAGTCGGGCCTATTGTCGTGTTTATAGTATAATCTGTAGTTTGGTATATTCCATGGTTTATTGTCTGTTCTATAATCTGTTCTTTCGCATGGCCTATGGCCTGATCTATAATTTAGTTTATAGTCTATTACCTGTTCTATGGTATAACCTATAGTCAGATCTGCCTATTTCCTTGTAGTCTGTACTATAATCTAAACGATGGTCTGTTCTACTGTTTAATCAATAATCAAGTCTAATCTATTGCTGATATAGTTATAATTAGTTTTTTCTCTGAATATCTTTAAACTTTTCAGCCTAAATAAATTTCATCTTTTAAAAAACTTTGAATAAATTTTGTCTACTACTCACATAAAGAAAATTTCCATCTAAAATTATTTCAAAAAATAACAGTTAGAAATACAACCTGTATATTACCTACAATGGGGGATAAAGTTGTAACCCATTTAACAAGTTTCAAATAAATAAGAAAAATATGTAAATTTTAACATTTTTTCACTTTTGAAATTTGTTTTTATCTGGTCTGTATGTCTGTCTGTATGTCTATTTAAATTTGGAAGAAATCCGCTTTTTGTGCATTTATTTTCAAGCGTGAAAGTTTCCCAAAAAAAAAAAAACAAATTATACAGGCTAAAAATGTTAGAATAAATTGAAAGAGTAAATTTATGTAGAATAAAGCAGCAGGAGCCATGACAGGGTGAGCTCAACTTTAAGAGGACAATAAAATAAATTAGAAATTTCTTTGATTTTTAAACGTTATAAGGGCTACACCCTGTTGATTGAAGGTATTAGTTTAATGCAGAGTAGTGCATTTATACTAAATAACTTAAACTATTCACGTATGAGTGAAATACCAGCGTAGTCTTTAGTATTTTTTGGGTATTATTTATTATATCTGCTTGGTTGCATGGTTTGGTTGAATGACTTGTTGTTTTTGTTGGTTGTTATCAATGAGACGGTTGGTATACATTTTTTGGAAGCTTTTTTTTTTTGATAAACACAAAAGCGGCAACAGACAAGAACAGCAGCAGCAGCAAACATGTTGCTGCAGCAAGTGGGTATATAAAATTGTTATGGATGAGTGACAAACTAAGTTTAATTTAATTGTTAAAAGATAGTAATGTTAATGATGATGATGACGATGATGATGATGAATAGGTTAAGAGGGGAACATTAAACAAACCTAAATAAATTTAACCAAAACATTTTCATAAACCGGAAAGTAATAAAGGTTTAAACAAAAATTATATAGACAAATACAACTGCAATGGTGCATAGAAAAAGGGGGAAAGAGTTAAGATGGAGTTTTAGAAATAAAATTGTAATACACCTGTAAAATAAATTATGGTATATTTGTTTGTTAAAAAGCTTAGATTTCATTGTTTAAATAGCAGCAGCAGCCCATTGACCTGTTTCCAGTTTCCATGTTTGTTTAGTACTAGACATGCAGAGTAAGTCATTGAGTTAATGGAAATATGTACATATGTATGTATATACCGAGTATTTAACAACGAGAAAAAAAGTAAAACAAATATTTTCCCCTTTTTAGTGATATATTTTATGTTTTTTTCTTAAAAAAAAGAGTAAATTAAAAAGTAAGATTTTAACACTTTTTTCTAAAATTTTTTTAAATTTTATTTTCAAAATTCATTTAAAATAAAATTGAACGTTTGTATGAAACCCCTTAATTTGTTATTTTTTAAAATGTTTTCAATTGTTTTTTGAAATTAGCATCAAATTTTCGAAATTTTTTAAAATATTTATTATTATTTTCTCAATATTTTCTAAAATTTAAAATGATGTTCGAATTTTCAAAATACTTTTCAAACCATTATAAGTGTATTTTTTAACGTTTTTCATAGGTTTTAACACATTTTCTCATAAATATTTTTATTCCAAAAAATAAATTTTTCGAAATCAGGTTCGAATTTTCAAAATTGTATAAAAATGTTCAAAATTTAAAAAGATTTAAAAAATTGTGTTAACTTCTACCAAAAACAAAGATTATCAATTTTAAATGAAAGTAAAGAAAATGTAAACTTTCGATATTATGTTCAAATATTCAAAATTTCGGAAAGATGAAAAAAATATTTTCAAAATATTGTTTTAAATGCATTTTTTTGATGTGTTATGTTCGAATTTTCGAAATACAGTTTTGAATGCATGTTTTGATGTGTTTTAAGTAGCTGTTATTGTTATTGTTTTAAATATATGATTTTATGCAAAAAATATAATTTCGAAATTCAGTTAGAATTCGTTCAAAATTTTCAAAATGATGAAAAAAAATTGAAAAACCAATTTCCACTCAATAAAATAATGAATATAATTTTTAAATGAAAATAAATGATTCAACTAAAATAAGAAAACTTTCGAAATTATGTTCGATTTTTCAAAATACAGTTTAAAATGCACTTTTTGATGTGTTTCAATATTGTTTCAAAATTTCGAAAAGATTATAAGAACTTTGAAAAACCAATTTCCACTCAATAAAAACAATTAATCTCATTTTTAAATGAAAATAAATAGTTCAACTAAAAACTGAAAACTTTTATAATTATGTTTGAATTTTCGAAAGACAGTTTCGAATGCATTTTTTGACGTGTTTTAAGAAGCTATTATTATTTTCATATACGATTCTATACAAAAAATAAAATTTCGAAATTAAGTTCGAATTTTCGAAATTAAGTTCGAATTTTCGAAATTAAATTCGAATTTTTGTAATAGTTAATTAAGAAGATAAATCTCTTTATATAAAAAAATTAATTTTCGAAATTAAATTAGAATTTTAAGAATAAAATTGAACTTTTCGAAATTAATTTCGAATTTTTAAAATTGTTTAGCAATTCCTCTTAAAACCTTAAAAAGTTTATTATGGTTTTGTTTATATAAAAAATCTTAATTTTTTAATAAAAATTAAGTTCGAATTTTCGAAATTAGATTTAAATTTTCCAAATTGTTTAGGAATTTTTCTAAAAACCATTAATATTTATATTATCATTAACTTAAAACAAAAATGCTTCATTTTATTTATAAAAAAAATTTCAAAATTAATGTCAAATTCGAAATTTAATTCAAAATTTGATTTGAATTTCTTAACTTGTTTAGAAATTTCTTTAAAAACCATTGAAATTCATATAAAAGTTAATTAAAAACCAAAATGCTTATTTTTAGTTAAAAAACAAATTTTCGAAATTAAGTTCGAATTTTTGAAAATCTTGAAATTTTCAATCAAGAAGTTTTTCAACTTAAATTAAGTAAAAGAAAACATGTCTTTTAAGTATGAGGCCACAATATAGGGAGATTTCAAATTTCTTAAATAAGTTTTGAAATAAAAAGATTTCATTTTTCTAATTAACAGCTCTTTTTAGAACAACTTCCATAGTAGAGTAAATATAAAGTTAGTAAAAATTTTAAAATATATATATTTTTTTTTTTTTTGAATCAGTATTTTTATTTATTTTATTTTTCCATGTAGTGGGCTTGGAAATGGAGCCAACAACCACCATCAGTTGATTTTTTTTTTTTTTTGTAAACAAGTTTACTAACCCACGCACTTGTAGAGTTTTCATTTCATGAAGAGTTTGGTTTGGTTTTTGTTTTGTTTTCATTCTTCAAGTAGAAAAATAGCAATTGAACTGAATTTTTTGTTATTTGTATTTTTTTTATACTTCAGCCATACTAGTTTATTTACAAGAGTTTGGTGTTATTTTACCACAAGATTTCCTTTTATTTTAAACGAAAATACGAAAGGTTTTTTTTACAATAAAAGTGTTAAAGTGAGTGAGAGAAACTTCAAAGTTTCATGACTTTTTATAATTTTAATTACCTACGTACATTTTTTTTTAAATTTTAAAAACTAAATAAAGATGGAGGTTTAAAAATTGTACATAAAAGCTTAAAACTTTTAATTGCATTTTTAGCAAATTAAGTGCATTTGCATACACTTAGAGAAATTTTTTGTCACGATTCTTATAATTCACATAAACTTGAGTTTAAACTCTTTTCGTAGGTTAGAAATTACATTTACCTGTAGTTAAACTTATTAAAATAATTGAACCAAGAAAATTTGACACTTACCTAAAAAGAGAAAAAGAGAAAACATAAAAGATTAGAGCATATTTAAAAATTAAGTTTAAAGTTATTAAAATAAGATCTTATGCCTTTAAATTAAGTTTTTTAAAAATTTATTTCAATAAAATTAAAAAAAGTTTTTTCAATTGTTTAACATTTTCTTTCAGTGTAATAAAATCGTTCCCCCCAAAAAGAAAATTTTCTATTAAGTGTGAACTTTACTAAAAGTACCTTAATAAAAAAAATATATAAAAATTATTTATTAAACAATTTCAAATCATAAACCTCAAATTGAAGCCTCAAGCCTGAAAACAAAAATAAAATAATTTTCAATTTTATCTAGAGAAACAGCTAAAAAAAATTCTGCTCAATTTCACTTTTACTTATATACAACAAAAAAACAACAACATGTTTCAGTATTTTTATACATTTTTTTTTTTGCCAACATTAACATTTTCAGTTTCCATATGACTGCAGGCTTAACTAAACGGAAAAGATTAAAGGATGGCATTGGGAAGGCTGAAAAATACTCAGACAACAACAACAAATGCACAGGTTGTGAATTTTCATTAAAAAAACAAAACTAAAACCAAGCAAAGGTAAAAATATCAATAAACAACAAAAATTCTTTAACAGTGGAAACTCTTTAATAAAAACTTTAATTTTTTTAAAGTTAAATGATTTTTTGGGAATAATTTTATAAAGTTTTCACTGTTTGTAAAAACTTTACTTTCATTTGCTACATTAAGTTTTTATTTTTTGACATGTCTGCGTAACAAAAAAACAAACTTATTTTTTTGCTGATAAAAATATCGGAAATGATGTCAGTTAAAAAATTACATGGCTTTTGCTTCATGTTAAAATTATTTTCACGTTTTTTTGTACTTTAACATTTTTAAAATCATGTTGCAAATAAAACTGACATAATGAACTTGTAGCAAGAAGCAAAAAGAAAATGGAAAGCTTTACACAAAAGACTAATAAGAATCCAGAGAGTCTCAGACAACTGTAATACACTTTTTTGTTCACATAAGAGTAATAACAATATATCCAAGCAAAAACTTTTATTACCATGTAGAAATTTAAATTTTACAATTGACTACAGACCACACCAAACTGCAAACTAGTCTGTTGACATACTAGTTTAAAGGCTTGACCAAAGATTGGATTAAAGGCTAGACTTAAAGCTAAAATGAAGACTAAATTAAATTCTAGACTTAAAACAAAAACTTAACTAAATGCTAGACAAGCGACTAGACTATAGACTAGACAAGCGACTAGACTATAGACTAGACTATAGACTAGACTATAGATTAGACTATTGACTAGACTATAGACTAGACTATTTACTAGATTATTGACTAGATTATAGACTAGACTATAGACTAGATTATAGACTAGACTATAGACTAGACTATAGACTAGACTATAGACTAGACTATAGACTAGACTATAGACTAGACTATAGACTAGACTATAGACTAGACTATAGACTAGACTATAGACTAGACTATAGACTAGCCTATAGACTAGACTATAGACTAGCCTAAAGACTAGACTATAAACTAGACTATAGACTAGACTATAGACTAGACTATAGACAAGACTATAAACTAGACTGTAGACTAGACTATAGATTAGACTATAGACTAACCTTTATAGTAGACTATAGAAAAGACTATATAATAGACTAAACTATAGACTAGACTATAGACTAGGCTACAGACTAGACTATAGACTAGAATATAGACTTCACTATAGACTCTACTATAGACTAGACTATAGACTAGACTACAGACTAGACTATAGACTAGACTATAGAATAGACTACAGGCTAGACTATAGAATAGACTACAGACTAGACTATAGACAAGACTATAGACTAGACTATAGGCTAGACTATAGACTTGACTATAGACTAGACTATAGACTTGAATATAGACTAGACTATAGACTATATTATAGGCTATACTATAGACTAGACTATAGACTAGACCTTATAGTAGACTATAGACTAGACTATAAACTAGACTATAGACTAGGCTATAGGCTAGATCTCTTAGATTAACTGATCTAAGAGATAATTTTTCAAATAAATATCATAAGAGTTTGGACAACAACTTTTCTTTTGAGCCACCCTAATAAACATAATAACAACATTAAAAAGTATTTTGTAAGATAATTTGTTAAGAAGAAATGTTTATTCCTTTTTTTTTCTTTCTTTTTGCACATAAATGTTCTTGATCTTGTTTATGGTTAAAGTTACATGAACATGATGTTAATTGGATGGATGACTGTTAAACAATCAGATATATAGTAGAACATTAAAGATGGGAATGTAAAAAGACACACAACGAAAAAAAGAGAATGGCAACATTTAAAAAGAAGTTTGTAAAAACAACAGGAATGCTCTTTATTTTCTTCACAAGAATGTGTGAAATATTTTGTTAAATTCTGTAAAAATATATTAAAAAAAAAACGAGAAAAAAGTTGAACAATTTCCAAAGTGAAAGAGTGTTAATTGCATTTAAATGGGGAATTCAAGCTAACACTCTTAAGGGAAATAAGTGTGAAAACCATTAACAGCATCAGTGGTAAATTTGAAGGGTAATTTTAAAGGATTGTAAAATTCTAGTTTTAATTGCAATAATTATTAATCTTTATATAATTTAAGGAAAACTTTGAAAATAATGTTTGAATTTTTGTTATTTATTTGAAATTAAGTTTGAATTTTTAGAAATTATGTGTTTATTTATAACTTAATAGAATTTTTTAACAATATTCCTGGAATTAAATATTAGTTTTATTAGAAATACTTATGTGCTTCCCCAAGCCAACAAAAATTACATCAAATTTTTATTTAAAAGTATCTTTTTTTTTAAATCAAATCAAACAAATTTCAAATTCTTTTTATACAGTTCCGTTTGCTTGCATTTCAAATTATATGCCAGCAAATGCAATATCTAAACGTAAATTACATACTGTAAGAGTATTATATTTTACTGGCGCACTTTTTTTATTCCCATTCTGTTAGAGTATTTTGTCTAACGCCTACAAATATCCTGCCTTTAGTATACAATCATTGCATACATTTTTCAAACTACACACACGCAGTCATTAAAATCACATTGCAACACAAACATACATATCCATACAAATATACCGACAGACAAACTCTAGCAAAAGCCAACAAACATTTGAGTACAATAATATTTACCTTTCAAATGAAACATCACCTATAGTCAGCCAGCCAGGCAGCCATAGGTGTTAAAACCAAACAAACAAACAAATGGATTTCATTATACTTATTAAAGTACATACATATGTATGTTTGATGGTGGTACACTACACTAAAGGCAGTAAATATAATACATATAGATAGATATACAAACTACTATAACTCTCTACTTAAGACTGCCATCAACATCGTCATCATCATCGCCATCATTCTATCTAACTCCTGTCTATTTAAGAGAATGTATGCGTTCCGTGTTCCTTTTGCATTTTAAGATTTCTGTGATTTATTTTTAATGCATTTAGCTGTGTTGTGTTGTGTAAAGCAGAATGAGTTAGGAACAGGGAAGTTGCAGCGGCAGTATTTGCTAAAGCAGGCTGGCTTCTCACTACAGGCTACAAAACCAAAACCAATTCATAACATTCTTGTAAAGTATTTTATATAATTTTTTTTTAATCTTAAAATTGTTTTTTTAGAGGAATATAAAAATTACAAAAAAATCGTTTTTAATGTTTTATGTCTACTGCTTTTGTAAGAGTATGTTGTTGTTGGTTTTAGATGCTATGAGGTGAGTATGTAGACTTGGTTGCATTTAGAATATAGAAGAAGTTGTATTAACAAAAAAAACTGAAATTCTCAAGTTGTATGCATTTTTCTTTCATATTTTGTATTCCTGTTGTTTTTGTTCTTGTCTTTGCTGTTTTATTGAAAATTTAATTTAAATTCCATTAAATGTGATCATATTGTATACAATTATTGTTGATTATTATAAATATTTCATAGTATGCAGCAGTTTAAAAGAATAAATTCCTTAATTCGAAAAAATAAACTTCTTTAGAAGCAAATACCAGAGGTGACAATTTTGATGATTAAGTAGACTTCGGTGCTTTTAGAGCGATAATTAATTGACAGTCAATCTCGATCGTTTTCACAGCTGATCAGATCACTGCTGTGATCATATTTTCGAAATATCAGTTCCTAGGAAAGCTTTTAACATACGTAGAAAAAACACCAAACCGCCTTTTTCTTCCCATAGATATACAATTCCGAAAAGATCGACGAATTATACATATTTATGTTATTATTACTTTTGATAACCGATCACTCATGGATCAGTTAAATAGCTTTCTTTTGTTTGAAAAACTAAAGTATATCTTAATCGAAGTCCTTGTCAGACGATTTTATAAACTTTATATATTAAAAGCATATTTTTGATTCACAAAAGAAAAAAGACAATACGAATTCTTCTCAACGCATCGATCACTCAAAAACTATTTTTTTAATACCTAAACATCAGCATAGTTTTTCATTGATATTGATATACCAAGACGATATTCCATTAAAGATGATATTCCATTAAAGATGATATTCCATTAAACAAGTATCAATAATCGGTCGTAGTGTCTCAACATCTTTACCGCTGATGTTCAGATACCACGCCAAAATTAACAATAATATGTCATGGCGACTCAACATCCAAAGACATTCGATCAAAAGGAAATAAATTATCAATGATCAGACACACCAAAAGTTTTATAATGAAAACGGCCATGAGATGGTAAAGAACCTCATGGAGGCGAACGTTGTTTTTAGATCGAACAAACTATTCATGATCGATGATAATAGTCAAAGCTTCAGACCCACCGAAAGTCTTGAAAAAAAAACCATCATGGAGGTGGTCATAAAGCTCATGAAGATGAATGTTTTGTATTTCTTTCTTTTGGAGACAGGAGGATCTTAGGCAAAGTGGAATAGCGGACGACAGCATAAATATCATTATTCATTACATGTGATATTGATAAATGAAGATCAGGTCTTTAAATTAAGTAATAGCGATCATTTTATAAGCTTCATAGTTGGAGATCATCCGTTTAAAAATTTGTCATCTAAAATCGTGAAATTTAACTCGTGCTAGACTAACAGTTGAATAATAAAATTAGGAATTCTCTTTAACAAAATGGTTCCAGTTGGTATTATTATTCCAATAACTATAAATGTATAAGTTCTTGAGTTCAATGATCATGATGCCAAAGAACTGTGATTCCCTGCTTTTCTGTTGCTCTTGAACCAGCTTCAGTAAGTTAATCGGATACTTTCTGTACATAGAAGGAAAAAAGCGTTTTCAAATTATAAACGCCTGGTACCAAATTAACACCAACGTGTTTATAATTATTCAAAAACATTCGTTGTCAAAGTATATACTTACAGACAAGTTAACGCTTTGCAACAATTTGTTGACGAAATCTAAATTTTATACACATTCGTTGTCTAAATGTTAACAAATATGATAAGTACACTATTAACAACGGATTGTATCAATTTCGGAACTTTTCTACCGGGTTTTTCTCTCTTTTTCTTTCTGTAGGAAGGTTTTCACGTCATCAATCACCAAAAATATAAGAAACATAATTTTGGTCAAAAGGTTGATTTTTTTCGAAAGTGAATCTATTTAAAGAAGTTTAGACTAGAACTCTGATAGGTATTGACTTAATCGTCAATTTTTAAAAGTTTAATTTTTGACAAAATTTTTTAAAAGAATACATTCCTTTTTTTTTAATTTTCCTATAAATATTAAACACAATTTTAAAACTAGTTTAGTATTACATACAATATTTTTCTTATTTCAATAAAAGTACGAGAAATATTTAGTTGTCTTTTCTTTACACTTCCTCTTAAATTATGATGATGCTCCTTCTCACTATCGTCAATATTTCATCTTTAGTGTTCTTTTATAAAAGAAATCTTTTGTTGTTCCTCTTATACTATATTCTTTTAATAATTTAAACGTGATGTAGCTTGGTGGAAGAAGTAAAAAACGAAGATATTATAATATTTTCTATAAAATTTCTTTACATTTTTTTCTTTCAAGATCTTTATTCTATTCATTTGAATTCAAAAAAAAAAAAACATTTGTAACATTGTATTACAGAGTTTGTGAGTAATTGTGTGTATGTGTGTGTGCGTTAGTGTTTGTTATAAAGTGTTACCCATTTTATTTTATTAATAAATTTTTATATTATTATGTAAATATCAAGATTAAAAAAAGCCAGTATCTTCTTCATTTCATAGAGTATACACTTATATTTTGTTTTCTTTCATTTTATGACATTATTCTTTGTCTGATGTTGGTTGTTGTTTTTGTTTTTTTTTTCTACTATTTTTCTAAACCATTTAATTTTGAATATTATGTGACATTTTTTAATACAACTTGGATTTATGTTTTTTTTCTTATGTATTTAAAGAGGGGAATTTTTAATTTAACTCTAGCTAAAAGGTCGTTTAAATGTTTTAAAGTAGCATTTAAGATCTAAAGATCAGAAATTATATGTTAAAGCAAAGAAGTTGTTGAAAGAGAAATACAAAAAAATCAGGTAGAAAAAAGTAAATCATTTAAGTTTCTAAGAATTTTAAAAAGAGCTCAGTTTAATAGCGAATGAAACTTAGAAATATCAAATTAGTTCTTTACTGATCATAAAAGCGGTTTGTATAACAATATTCTGAGACCAAACACCCATATTAGTTAGCATTGAGTTGGGTTTTTATTACCAAACCAAAAAAGAAGTTAATTAAAATTTTAGTTGCACTATTAAAATCCTTAAACACCCATTTAAACAGATTTTTATGTTTATGACTATAATCTCAAAAATTTCAACTCAAAACAATACTTCCCTTTTTCTCGCCATATCAGCTTGTAAACGCCTAATTGTCTGCAATCTTTAATGAAAAGTAACAAACTCAAAAGCATAGCTAAAGAAAACTAAACCCTTAAAATAAAAACCTAAAGGCGCCCAATCTCAACATTCAAAAAAAAAACACACACATAAAAATCCCACGTGGTGCCTACAAAATTGGAAAATAAAAACTAAAATCATTATTGAAAAAAAAAACTCTAAAAAAAAATCTCATAATAACCTTTAATATCGTAAGATATCAAAACCAGTATTACTAGTCATGCTGTAGTAGTTAAAAATGTTTCAAATTAAGAAAGAAAAAAAAAAGCAACAACTAAGAACCATAAATGCCGGCTATATGTTCCAAAAACAAAATCTCATATTAATTTTACAACATTACGAAATAATTTTAAATTTCTATAAAAAAAATATAGTTGTTCATTAAAAATAATAAAACAAATCGTTGATTATGGCAAAAAAAAAAACAAAAAAAGCTCTTCATAATTGTTATCCATGATTACAGTTTTTATAACTCTAAGAAAATTCCAAGAATCATTAAATACCAAGGTAAATAGTTAAATAAATAAATACTTGTATTGAAAAATTAAACGTACACTTTACGAGTTCTAGTAAGTATTAAAGACAGCAGAAATAAAGTTTGCTAAACAAATCTAAAGTACTGGTTAAAAAATTACCAATATTTTTTATAAACAATAAACATAAGACCCTAAAGAATAGAGAATACGATCTAAAGATCTATCTGATTTGAAATAAAATTAATCAATTTGGAACTTATACATATATATTGATTAACTTATTAACCACAGTTTTGACAATCGGTAAACATAGGACCCTAAAAATATAGATTACGATCTATAGATCGATCTGATTTAAAAATAAATCAATTAATTTTGAACTCAAACATATACAACGATCAATTTATTGACCACTGTCTTGACAATCGGTAAACATTAGACCCTAAGGAATAGAGAATACGATCTGAAGATCGTTTTCATTTAGAAAGAAATCAATCAATTTGAAACATACATACATATACATTGTTTTTGTTTTGACAATAGGTAAACATTAGACCCTAAAGAACAGAGAATACGATCTAAAGAGAATCTGATATGATTTAGAAATAATTTGGAACTCATGGCATACATTGATCAAATAAACATTAGACCCTAAAGAACAGAGAATACAATATAAATATCTATCTGATTTAGAATGGAATCAATCAATGCGAAATAGAGAGAATACGATTTGATTTAGAAAGACATCAATCAATTTGGAACTCATACATACACAATGATCCATTTATTGACTGACAATCGGTAAATGTAAAAATAGAGAATACGATCTATAGATCGATTTGATTTATAATGGAATCAATCAATACATATACAATGATCAATTTATTAACCAGTGTTTTGACATTCGGGTTAAGATTTCTAAAAATAAACGTTTGCTTTAAATAGCCCCTGGAGAATAAAGAATACGATCAATATATTGATCGATTTGGTTGAAAAAAGAATAACAGAAAGTAAAAAACTCATACATATGCATTGAATAATTCTTGATCCACTATTTTGGTAATAGTTTTGAAATTTCCAATATTTCTTCCAAATTAACTGATCTACATAGAACTTAAATTTCACTTGTGCATGATCAAAACATGATATTTTCATTAAAATACTTCAAGCAAATAAGTAAGTGCTTGAAAGAATCACGATTTCTGAATTAATCGATAAAATGATTGGAATATGTATTATTTATATGACACCTTCTGAATAGGCCAATATTTATTGATCTACTTTCTATCATTAGACCAAATAAATTTAAGTGATCAAAAAGACACTTGTTTTGATAGTTAAGAAAAAACTTTAAAGATTTATGTGCTTTCTGGATATATGATTTTATTATTATTATTATTATTTTATTGGGAAAATAAACAATATTATTACTAAATAGCTCGATTTTTTATCGATCTTACGCTGATCTTATCTCTTTCTAAGCAGCTCTATGTACAATCAAAATATCAAATATTCCAAATATGGTTCAAATATACCAAATATGGTTCCGGCTTTATTTCTATAATGTTCTATAACGATCTAATATCGGATTTATAAGCTTTTAGAACTGATCCTCGCCGATCTATTATAATTAGTTTTATTTAATAATAAGTGTAAATTTTAAAGGGTTTAGAATTTATCGATTTGGAAGAACATTAAAATTGGATTCGCTCCTTGTTTAAAGTACTGAACATCTGTTTTGCTTAC
>NC_060952.1:9656782-9658182 GCF_022045245.1 Lucilia cuprina | reverse complement strand
TGTATATATTTGAACATATGTTGAAATTTTAATTGAAAGGTATGAAAATTGTGTTAATGACCGAGAATTAATAAAGTTTAATATAAACAAGTGTTGTTGCATTCATAAAGAGTATTGGAACTGCTGAAAAAGAGCTTAAATAAATCTCAAAATTTTTAACATTATTTCTATATCAAATTTATACTTAAGATATAACCTTTCAAATAATATATAAAAAATTTTCAAAAAACCTTAAAATTACCTCTAAATAGTTAGTTAAATTCAAACTAATATTATTTTTCAAAAAAAAAACAGGTGATTCAGCAATTTGTATTATATTATTTTAGAAAATTTCCCTCTATTTGCCAACCAACAAGTAATTAACAAATTTCTGCAAAACAGCTGCTGGTTTTAATATTCTTCTGTTTGTTCTTTTCGATTTTTTTTTTTGCAACATGAAAAAGGTACAAACATAAAAATTATTAGGCAGGGCAAGATGACTTTCAAGGAAACACGTGATACATCATTTAAAAGGTTTACGTGCTTGAGTAAACCGAAAACCATCATCAAAAGAACTCAAAGAAGAAATGGAAAGAAAAAAACCCAAGAAAATTGTAAGGTAAAGAAATTGGCGAAAACATATTAGACACAATAAAAGGCAGAGTATAAGTAAGAAAAAAAAGGAGGATTAAGTGAAAAAGGTGTTGTTGGCAAATAGAAAACGGAATTTAAAAAATAAACAATTAAGGCCTTATGCAAAAACGATTATTAAAGTTAACAATGGTTTACTGCACATTTTTTCCATATAAAAACAGGTTTAAACAACCATTGTTAACTTAATAATCGTTTTTGCATAGGGCGGTTATTCTGTAATATGTTAAGTAAATCTGAAAATGACATAACGATCTAACAAGACAACCATAAAATATATATAATTGTCTTATAAAATCTAACGTTTTTCATTGCTAAAGAATCGGATTGTAGATCGAACGTTGTCAACATTGCAACAATTTGTTGTCGAAATCTATCCCTTGTCTAAATGTTAACAAACTTGGTAAGCCAGCAAGAAAAAAAACTTCCAAAGAAGCGAAAAAGAAGTGGAATTTTCTCTATGGAAGTATTATAAAAGACCTAAAGAAGTTAGTATTAACACAGGACTGTCATAGGAGGAATATCCTTTTTATTTGATTTCAAATTCACTACACCTGAAGTCATTCTCGGGAAGTAAATTTTATGTTCTTTTTTTGGAAGTTATTAAAAAGTGAATTTGAAGTATTATAGAATACAACAAAATTACAAAAAAATAGCTTCTTAGGACGTCAATAAACATCACTTCCACGGAAGGTAAACAAAAATCACTTACTGCTATTTTAGAAGTAGTGATAATTGTTATTCTTTTGGAAGTATTTCGTTTTATTTTT
>NC_060952.1:9653416-9656682 GCF_022045245.1 Lucilia cuprina | reverse complement strand
CAGCCAAGCGTTTAGTTTTATTTTGTATTTTTTTTTTTTTTTGTAAAAAAGTTAACAAATGTTGCTGTTGTTTTTTGGTTTTTTCAAAACAATAGCAAAAATAAAAAAGATAAATTGTGAAATAAAGTCTAAGGGCATATTTTTTCGCAAATTAAATTCTAAAATGTTGCAAAATTTTTTTGTATTTTGGCAGCAGGGATGGTTAAATTGAAACGATTGTGCTTTTTTTAAAACTAATTTTGTTGTCAATCCCGAAAATTGCATTATATATAGTTGAAAGAAAAGGTAGACTTTACGACTAACTGCATACGTACATATACTTGCTTGTTACCAAATTGACACCAAAGTGTTTATAATTTTTCAAAGTACGTATGTATGTATACATATTTCCCTATGTATACATATTTCCCTATGTGTGGCTTAAAGACCAGTAAAGCGATGAAATTCAGTATAAACCAAAAAAAAAAAATATATATAGGAACCAAAAATTCTCTTTTAAATTTTAAAGAAAATCGCATTTTCAAGAGTGTTCGAAAACTGCGATCATTTGAATTAAACTCGAACTTGTTTGAAGTGAGCATCACTCATAGATCATCACTAGATCATTATTAAACGAATCATTACATATTTAAAGATATGTTCTCCTCGAATAAGATCAATGAGCCATTATAAAGGATCATGAAAAAGATTACAAATTGACAACGAAAAGGGTACATTTTAGGATTTTTAAAGGATTGCTTTTCTATTCTATGAATTAGTTTTAGGACAAGTACATAGGCTAGTTAAAATGCTAACCTATATTTATAATATATAGTCTGTTTTCTAGTTTAAAGAGTACTCCTTTAGTCCATAGAGAGAGAGAGAGAGAGAGTGAGAGACAAGAGATTGTGTATTGACTAGTTTAAGGACCAGTCTTTTAAATGGTTTTAGTTATAGACTAGTCTTCTGTGTAGTTCATTGAATAGCCTATTGCCTAGTCAATGATATATTGACTAATAAACTTACTAATTGAGAAGTATGCACAAATATTGATACATATATTAATATATAACAGATTGATATAAATTTGCAAAAATATAGATTTCTCAACACAAATAAAACGAAGTATTTCCAAAAGAATAACATTTATCACCACTTCAAAAGTAGCACTAAGTGCATTTGTTTACCTTCTGTGGAAGTGATGTTTATTGACTTCCAAATAAGCGAAAAGTTCCAATTTTGTTTAAAATGAAAATATAAAGAAAAAATTTAAATTTCTTCCTGAAAATGACTTCAGATGTAATGAATTTTTGAATTAAATAAAAAGACAAGCTTATGTTGAAATCATAAGTTCTTCAGGTCTTTTCAGTACCTTAATGGAGTAAATTTTACTTCTTTTTCTCTTCTTTGGAAGTTCTTTTTTGCTGAGTTGTAACAATCGGATTCAAATAAGTACGATGAGGTTTTTGTATAATTTAAACTTGCCATCCCTGTAGTATAGAAGAATTTCTGATTAAGATCGAGTTGATCAGCTCTTCGACTAGTCTTGTTTGTTTACGAAAGCTCACAAGAGAGTCATTTTTGCCTAACGCTAATGAAAGATCGGCAGAGAGTAAAAAAAACGATCTGTGACTGGTTTTGTTTGTGTAAAAGAATGATTACAAGAGAGCTCATTATAAAAATAACTGCTTTAAAATCGTTCTCAAATCTCATATTTGGAATATGAGAACTAGTTACTAAACTAATCATTTGGTGATAGTTTTTACACTTAATTTTTAATGTTTAATTTAAAACAACTTTGTATTGCTAAAAATGGCTGTCAATTTTAAGTTCTGCAAATAAGTTTTATCTTTTTATCTATCGCGCTTATCAAAAATAAACTAATTGCTTATTTTTAACAAAAATACAATTTTATATTTTCCAAAAAAAAAACTTAAATTTTCTTTTGTTTATACAAGAGAAAAGTTTGAGGTTTAACAAAACAAAAACTTTTTGTTTTTTTGTATTTTAAAATTTTCTGTTTTGTTTAGTTAAATAAAAAAATCAACTAAAGTTATATTTACCAAGTACAAAAAAATGTTTCAAATACAAATAATATTTGAAGCAAGTTGTTGTTGTTGTTATTGTTGTTTATTATTGTTTCGTGTAGACAATTTCGGTATTTTGAAATAATTTTATGGCGCACGCATTTCAACAAAATAATCAAGTAATATTTATCTTGAAGATGTTTAAAGAAAAGACAATAGAAGTAGAAAGAAGGTGTAAACAAAAGAAAACTAAACTAAAAGATACAAATAAAAACAACAACAATAAAACTTTGTATCTTTATTTTTGAAGGTAATCAGGGAAATATATACAATTTTTTAAAAATTTTTTTCTTGGGTTGTGTGGTGTAATTACAAGTTTTTTTGTTAACAAAAAAAAAAAAACATAAACAAGTGTGTTGAAATTTTCAAAACATATGCCACAAAGAAACGAAACATTTATTTAAGAAAAAACTCTTGATTAATTATATTTAAGTTTAAAGAATTTTTTAAATATTTTTTTCTTTTAACAAAAAGGGCTTTTTTATAAAGGAAATAAACACATGTTTTTTTTTGGTAAAAGAATTTAAAACTTTTAAAAAGCCATTGACTTAAAATTTACATACATTTTAAGAAATACAAACATATTTCAATAAAACCACAAAATTTAGCAGCTGTTGTCATTTATTATAACATATTTTTACACAAAAAATAAGAATTTTTACATTAGTTTATTAAGGAAATAAAAAATTTATTTTCCTTTTTTTGAAATTTTAAGTGTTTTTTTCAGATTTGTTGCACTTAACACCAAAGCAAGCTATTTGCAACGAAATCATTATCGATAACACTTGTTTCTTTTTAAAGCTTGTTTACACTTCACTAACATTCTTTTTAAAAGCAATTTCAAAAAAGATTCTACTTTGAAATTGCTCTAAAAAAACTCTAAACTTTACTTTGTAAAATTATACAATTTTACCACAATACTCCAACTCTATTTCTTTTTTTATTTTTTGCTATTTAGATCCTCTTGTTATGGCAACAAAAACTAAGCAATTTTCTGTTCTTAACAAACGTTTCTTAACAATTTTATAATTACATTTGTTGCAGCAAACGAAACAACTAACAACATTCTTTACTCCTCACATAATGATAATAATGTTGTGTTGATTGTGATGATGATGACGATGCTATTGCTAATGATCTTTCAATAAGTTTTGTTTTGTCTTCATTCTAAACTATAGTTTTAATACCAGGGACAATGTT
>NC_060952.1:9578899-9653316 GCF_022045245.1 Lucilia cuprina | reverse complement strand
TGCTGCTGCTAAAAAAAACACATTTGCACTTAAGTAAGACATCACTTGAAAAAATAATCGTATTTTCCTTTGCCAGTTTGTACTTGTATTATAGTAAATTATAAACAAATTTTGTTTTATTTTTTTCTATAATATGATATTTTTCTTAAATTTATAATAATTTACAAATACAATTTGTTTACACAACAACATGTTGCTCAGCAGCTATAGATATACAAAGAGAACAGAACTAAAGACTGGCAGCAGGTTCGATGGAATTTTAATTGCAAAATAAATTTAAATTGATATACATTTAAGAAATAAATTATGGGCAAAATAGCAACAGAACAGAATACAAAAGAAAACAAAGAATTACTAATTGACGATGACCTGTATTTAGCAAGAAATTAAAATTGCCAAAGTGATCTTTGAATAAAAATTATTGAGAATTTTTAATGGTTTTACATAAGGAGAGATATTGTCTCTCCTAAAAGTTTGTTTATCAGTTTTTAAAATGCTTTAACTCCTATAATGTTTAATGTTTATTCAGAATGTATTATTAATTTTTTTTAAAAACTTGTCTATAAAAAGTTCATCAACCAGTCAACGGATTGTTTAGTATATCAGAGACTGACTACATAATAGAATATAACTTGTCTATGTCATTGACTAGTCAATATATTAGTTACTATTGTCTAGTCAGGTAAATATATTAGTTCTAAAACTAGTCAATGGTCTTGACTAGTCTTCAATCGATTGACTACTCAATAGCTTAAATCACAGTCTTATCAAAAGACTGCTTCATAGTCAATACACTTATCAATATAACAGACTACTTTGTAGACTCTATAGTAGTTTATTCTTTAGGCTAGTTCATAGATAGTTAGTAGACTACAAAATAGTCTAGTCTATAGACTAATTCGTAGACTAAGCAATAGTATTGCCCATAAACTACTTCGTAAACAAGGTTATATTCTAGTTCAAAACAAGCTATCAGTCTACTCAATAGACTAGTCCAAAGACTAGTAAATACATTAGTTCTAAAATTAGACAATGATCTTGACTAGTCTTCAATCGATTGACTACCCAATAGCGCACATCACAGACTAATCAAAACACCGGTTCATAGTCAAAACACTTATCGATATAATAGATTTTTCAATAGCCCAGTTTTTAGACTAAACAATAGTCAAGTCCATAGAATACTTTGTATACTGTATAGTAGTTTATTCTATAGATTATTTCATAGATGTCTTCGCAGACTACATAATAGTCCAGTCTATAGACTAATTCGTAGACTAAGTAATAATATCAGTCTACTAAATAGACTAGTCCAAAGACTAGTAAATACATTAGTCCTAAACTAGTCAACGGTCTTGACTAGTCTTCAATCGATTGATTACTCAATAGCGTACATCACAGACTAATCAAAAGACTGGTTCATAGTCAACAGACTTATCAATATAATAGATTTGTCAAAAGACTAGTTTTTAGACTAAGCAATAGTCTAGTCCATAGACTACTTTGTAGACTCCATAGTCATTCATTCTGTAGACTAGTTCATAGATTAATTGGTAGACTACATAATAGTCTAGTCTATAGACTAATTCGTAGACTAAGCAATAGTATTGCCCATAGATTATTTCGTATACAAGTTCATATTCTAGTTCGAAAACAAGCTATCAGTTTACTCAATAGACTAGTCCACAAACGGGTCAAAGGAAAAAAGTCTGTAGACTAGTTAATAACTTGTACAAAAACTAGTAATTAGATTAGTCAAAAGATTTATAAACAGATTGAACCAAAAAGTGGTCAATACATGAGTAAATAGACTAGTCCATAAACAAGTCCATAGTTCAACCAGATCATATCAAACACCTGAGTAATAGTTTTATGCAATTACACTTAAGTCCCCATTAATTTAGATAAATTACTGTGATAAAACAAATCCCTACTTATCTTATGTTTTCCTTTAAAGCTGTAAAACTAATTTGTCTATGATATTTAACCATTTTAAAGTTAAATTAAATAAACCTCAGTTAAAGCCTTAATAGACACTTAAGTATTTATGAACATTTTGTTCATTTTTTTTATCACAAGGTCGGTCAAAATTATAGGTTACAATCTTGGCAAATAAATAATAAAATAAAGAAAAATTAAATCAACATTATTATCTATCAATTAACATTATGTTGTTTTTTCTGTTGTTTGTAATTATACCATAATAGTATTGAAAGCAAAACAACATAAAAAAACTATATAAGATAAAGAATTATCTTAACAATTTACGTCAATTGTTTAAAAGGAAAAATAAAAACAAAATAAATACAAGAGAAAATGTTAATGAAAAAAGCCATGCTCTACTCTTATTTTGTGTACATTATACATTTTCCTGTTAATTATATAGACATGTACAATTAGTAAATTTATGGTTAAAAAAAAACTTTAACAAATTATCACATCATTCCAGTCAGCAGCAGCACCAACAGCACCACCACCTCCAAAACTAAACTCAACCAAGCACAAAGAGTCATTTGTGTCGGTAAGTCAGTCAGTCTGCCAGTTTGTAAGTGAGGCAAATAGGCAATCAGCCAAATGTAACAAATTTTAAATGTAATTCAAGTAACAGCAAAATTTCGCAACTACTTCATTGTGTTAAATTTTCATTTACATTTTTGTTTAACTATCATTCGTCATTTCGCTGTAGTTTGATTTTGTTTCAACTATTTTAAACACCCTCATATGAACACATCATAATTGCTGTAATAAAAACGTATAGCAGAAGAAGTAAACCTAAAGGGAATGGAACTGACTTATAAACACGACACTTAACTAGTACTTTGGGATTAGAAAGTGATCCTTATTTTAATAATTTAAGAATTTTTGATTGATAACGAGGCACTATGTTAAAATAGAGTTAACCTCAAAAATCTAGCTTTCGGGAGAAAGCTACATTTAGTTAGCAAGTTTTTACCAGACGAGCAGAATGAATTACTAAGGTATTATTTATCATCAAGATTGACTTAGATCTTTTTGAATATAAGGAGTTAATAGATAACATAGAAGTTTTCTGAAAATGAAGACTTCTTTAATTTCTCACTTGTTCTCAACATTGACTTAGATCTTTTTGAATATAAGGAGTTAATAGATAACATGGAAGTTTTCGGAAAATGAAGACTTCTTCAATTTCTCATTTGATCTCAGAATTATCTTAGATCTTTTGGAATATAAGGAGTTAATAGATAACTTGGAAGTTTTCTGAAAATAGAGACTTCTTCAATTTTTTATTATTATCTTAACAAATCCTGTCCCTTTATTGTAGAATGTTATTCTAATAAATCAGCCAAAATGACCCCTAATTTGGATATCATATAATAGAACTTTCGACGTCCAACGCCTTAATTGTGTTTCTTTTACAAAGCCTTTTTTATCTGTCTCTATTCTTAATAAGTTTTATTTTAGTATAATTTTTAGTTTTTGCAATTAAATTGTTGATTTAACTTCAAATCTCAAGTGAGTTTTTTCTGTAAGTGTAATTGAATTTTAAACACGTTTTGCAGCGTGAAAAATTTTCTATCTCCCACCACAACACACTATTTATTTAACTACTTTTATTTACTCCTGGTAAACGTAAAAATATTGAGACGTGTTAAAAAACAATCCAAGACTTAAGGTGGGTATTTGCGTTTTTTCTATTACAAGGAAATTTTTCTTTGAACAACATCTAACAAACTAGGCTGTACGACAGACAGACAGCTAAACTTACAAAATGCTAGCAAGTGCAAAAAAATTGTGAGTGGGTACGTTTTTCATTTTTTTTGTTTTCTTGAGATAAGAACTTGCCGAAATGATTACGTGCTGATAACGTAATATTAACATTTGTTTTTATTTCATTTTCAATTTTATATTTTTATTTTATTTCTTCGCAGTTACCTTTCATACTCCTCTAAAACCCCTAAGACGTACTAGTAGTAGGACAACAAAACGTGTGCCGCATTTATGAAATTAGTTTAAACTCAAGATACGTTGTAAACCTTTTCTTGTTTGCGATTATTAAATTGTAGGTAGTGGCGTAATAATGAGTACATTGCGATAATATAGGAACATCAGTTTTTAATTACAAAAATTGAAAGAATAATTGTTGTAGTTGTTTGTGTAAGGTAATAAAAGTTTTTTTTCCAGACATCTGTCAATAACTAATATATGGTGTCAGAATTTATGACCAGGCAAGGTAAAAGTTAAAATGACAAATTGTTGGGTCGAGTTGAAACTAAAATTAAACTAGTACTGAACTAAAATTTAACTAGAACTGAACTAGAACTGAACTAGAACTGAACTAGAACTGAACTAGAACTGAACTAGAACTGAACTAGAACTGAACTAGAACTGAACTAGAACTGAACTAGAACTGAACTAGAACTGAACTAGAACTGAACTAGAACTAGAACTGAACTAGAACTGAACTGAACTAGAACTGAACTAGAACTGAACTAGAACTGAACTAGGTCTGAATTAGAATTAGTAAGAGAACTAATTAGCACTTAAACCGATAAAAAATTCTATTTAATTAATATTTTTTCATAATGTTGTTAATCAAATCCAAATAATACTTACGAACTGTGACCGTTTTAGGATCGTACGCACTAACACGCCTCTCCACTGCAACGATTTTCTTCTGCACCACACGTGCCCTATCGCCCACCGTTTGTAGCTCACGTTGCAAATCATCAAATATATCACTGGCTATCAGGACCAAAGAGGCCAACTGCCTTAAGGCATTACTTAAAGTAATATTACTAATTGAATCAAATTCATAGCCGGCCACAATTTTGGCAGACGTTGGCGTTTGTGGTGTTTGCGGTGAACGTAAACGTTGATGTGACGACGAGGAACGTATGGCAGCCGTACCACCGCCAGCTGTTAAGGGTCGCGAAGGATGCGTACGGGTAGGTGAGGGAACGGTTGATAGAAATTCCACATGTTGTTTCAATTTTTTCATAGGCATGGTAGGGGCCGGTGAGACAGGTGTAATAACACCGCCATCATCTTCATGATCGGTACTGTAGGAAAAACTCGCAGCAAAACCATTAGAATGTGGTGCAATGGTTACAGAATGATCAGTATTATCCGTGGTAGTGGAGTTTAAATCCAAACCATTGGTATTATGTATAATTGCCGTGGTTATTGTGGTTGTTGAGGAGGATGAGGTGGAGGAGGTCGATGAGGGTGATTTTAAACTACTACTGTCCTTGACATTGTTGTTATTGTTTAATGTCCTTGAATTAGCCAAAAAGTCATCTGCCTTTACTGAGCTTTCCTGTGTTTGTTTACTTTTTTGCTCTCTACCATTTAGAGATGCTTCCCTCAATTGCGGATTGGACGATGAAGCTGTTAGTTGTTTATTGTTGATACAATTGCTGTTTTTGCATTTGCCGGGTATACATAGGAACTTGGTGGTTCTATTACTGCCTCCCGTTGCAGAGCCACAAACTTGTGCAAGATTTACCGGCTGCACTACACGTTGAACAAACGGCATTTTATAAAAGAAAAATTAACACACTCACTGGTTTTCTTTTTGGAGTAAATTTTTACACAAACATATTAAAATTAGATTTTTTATTTTATTTTTTTATGAATGCTATTAACAATACAATTATTTTAAACCATAACTATGTTGTAATTTATTAATCACTGGCACTTATTATTATTGCTTTAAATACTTTTATACACAATTTAATTACTGCTTGGTTTAATTTAAATAAATTATTTTTTTAACTCTACTATTACTTTTTTAGTAATATTTTTCTTAAATTGTAAATTTTTTATCATAAAACCGGTAAAACCACTTTATCCATTTCTACTATCGAACGCATAAATCCTCCTTGTTTCATCTCCTCTTCATTCTTTATTGTTTTGTATTTGTTTTATTTTTATTATTTTTAGGCTCTTTTTATTTTTCTACACCTTCATTTATGCTGATGCTTCATTATTGTATTGTTGTTGTTGCATTTATTATTATTATCATCCATATGCACATACAACGTTACTAACGTGATTTTAGCCTTTTTTGTTATTGTTGTTGCCGTCTTTAATGTGTAGTCGATATTTTTATTATTATTGTTGGTACAAAATTCCTTTACTAAATGATCTTGCACTTGAAACCTTTTATTATTTTTGGGTTTTTTTCTCTTATTTTAAAAATGAACACTATATACACTTTACTTAAAATAAATAATTGATAGTATTTTTTTACAAATAATTACGCTATTCATTCATAAACAAGTAATAAATAGTTATAAATTAAATAGAATATCCTCTGTCACTTTTCGATAGCTTGTTTTTTTTTTTTGCCAAATAAAAACAACAACTCGCGTTTTAATAAAACCGTTTCTCTTCACTATGACGTTCTATCCGCTACGCGCGTCATTCTTGCACACCGGTTATCGACTGAGGAGTTTTTCTAGGGAAATTGTTGCCTGTATTAAGAAGTGATGCCAGATGTTTTATAGTTAACGACGGAAATGAAAAAAGTTGATATTTTATCTTTAAATAATGCCATAAATAATTTATTTTATTATTTTTTGTGGTAAAACATATTTTGTTATTCAATTCTGTTATTTAAAATATTATTTTTATTACGAAAAACCATAAAAAATTTAAAATAAAAAAATCGTTAAAAATGTGGCAGGTCTAAGTTTTGTTATATATGAAAGCTGCTTTTTGTAGAATAGTTTAATTAAAATATTACACGTAGAAAAATTGTGTATATTATTCAAAATATAATAACATCTTTAAATATTATATATTAAGTTGAAAATGTGGTAAATAAAAATAGTATTTAATATTTTTAATAAAATCGAACATTTTTGGTCGAAATGTGTATACATATAGTTTTAAGCTATGTCCTTATGTCTGTCCCTCTGTATGTTTATTGGAATCAGTTTTCAGAAAACCGAAATGAAATCACGCACAACCTCTGAAAATTTCTTAATAGATCAGTGCATGCATGGGGGTAGGGTCAGTTAAGGACCACTCCTCACAGAATTTCGTAAAAAAATACACGCACAAAACTTATTCATGTCCAATTTCATCGATATACTCTAATTTTGAGCGTTAAAGAGATTCTTTGAATGAGGCTTTATATGGGGGGAGGGGTAGGTTCAAATAATGACCGATCCTTACAAAATGTTGACTTTTATCCCTATAGACACTTTTTTGACATTTATGAATGTTAATGACATTTCCAAAGGGGAACAGAGAGGTGTAAAGTCAATTACTGCTGATACTTTTGAATTTTTACAAAAAGATTAGTATTCCTAAAAGGCTTATTGTGCCGAATATTAGAACTATAGATGCTTTCTTTATTCAGTTATGAGCTTTAAAGTCATTTTCTGAGATGACTAGACGAAATCTATATTGCCCATTTTCAATGCCAAACAACGTCATCATTATTTTAGAATTTAATAAGAACCCATAGTATATATTTTTTATGGGTCTCGAATGAATATTTCGATGTGTTACAAACGGAATGACAAAATTATACAAGTTATGCATTTTTAACTTTTTGTCATTCATTTTTTTTTCTGAAATTGAGTTATATTTGAAAGAAGTATCAATTCTTCAAGTTAATCTCTCGGATTTAGTTTCTATATATAATCTTTGAAAATTTAAACATTAAATTAGCCGGCCTACAGTCTATTTTAAGGCGCCGCCAAAATTTTTCGTATCTACCGCCGTCGTTATTATTTGTCGGCGCAGGGCTGTCATTGACAACCATTTTTTTATTGACAATTGACATTTTCATCCAAAATCGTTTACTTCGTGAAAAATCTAGACACAAACGCTGCTTATAATATATTAAATTAGTTTTAATAAATAAAAACAAAATAAGGCAAACATGCCTAAATATTATTGCGATTACTGTGACACCTATTTAACACACGATTCTCCTTCGGTGCGTAAAACCCACTGTACGGGCCGCAAACATCGTGATAATGTTAAATTTTACTATCAAAAATGGATGGAGGAACAAGCACAACATTTAATTGACGCCACTACTGCTGCTTTCAAGGCAGGAAAGATTACACAAAATCCATTTGCCGGTGGACCACCTAAACCAGGTGGTGTGGCGATACCACCGCCACCAAATATGGCAGTACCCCCTCGACCGGGTATGATGCCGCCCGGTATGCCAGGAGGTCCGGGCATGCCACCAATGATGATGGGACCTCATGGAGCTATACCACCACCTATGATGGGTATGCGTCCTCCACCTATGATGGGTCCTATGGGTATGATGGGACCACCACCACCGCTAGGTACTTTAGCCGGGGTACGACCACCAATAATGAATGGACCGCCACCAAAATAACAGGAGGTTAATACCGGAATCGGAGGAGCTCACAACGCCGGAAAGACTTGATAAGGATGATGCGCATAATTGAATATTGTCGTCTCGTTTCTGTCTGTCTTAAGTAATTTTAACTTAGGTTCGAATTAAGTTTAGTATTTACATTTTCTAATACTTACTTTGTAAATGAGTTCAAAAATATGCAGTTTTAATGAGAACTATCTATAAAATAAACATTTTGACTTGTATTTACAAACGTAAAAACTTTGAAATTTTAATAAAATTGAAGGACTTATTACAGTAACTCGATAAACAACACACCATATCTATTGTCTTTAAAAAGATTTTTACATTTACAAACATAAGTTAGATTGTTATATTCGGCTATAACGAATGTTATTTATCAAACCGTAATACGGTTACCGTATGCAGTAAATGGAATGCTCTCCTATAAACATTAGGTTGGTATTACAATGAGATTTTCTCAATTTCTAAGGAACTGATCCTCTAAAACTCGGTAGATAGAATTTTACTCGTGAGAAACTTACTTATAACGAAATTCCCGTATTTTTAAGACAATAATAAAATCACAAGGACATTCTATGAGGGGTAGGGTCAAATATGGACAGATCCTCATTAAATTTGGTAGAGACATTTTGACTATATTAGCCAAATTTAAAATTAAAATAGAAATTTCATATTGAAACTGAAATGTATGTTTTTTTTCTTGCGATAACATGATAGGCCACCTTAAATATCATAGAACTTAAGTTCTATGTTTTTTGAAAATAAAAATATTTTTAATTATTGTTAGGCAATAACTTGATAAGCCACAATTTTTTACTAAAACTGCGATTTACACTTTATTTATGATATCTATCTATTGAAATCCAATAGTTTTATTGATCTTGTACGAAATTCTTATTCTAAAAATATTATCTATCATCACTTGATATATTAAAAAAAAAAACTATTTCTATTTTAATTTGATTTAAAATAAATCCCATAAATAATAATTATTTGCAATATTGGCAAATTATTGAGGGCAACAAATAAATATCCGTTTACATTACACTGCAAAACCTACAAGTTTCTTAGGTTTGTCTGGCAGCATTATTTGTGTTTACAACACTGTCGTTTACTGGATATCTAGATTTTACATACGGGGAATTAAAAAATTTCATTAAGACTTTCGATTTCCTAAGCCATATGGCATAGCCAGTTTTGAAGCCCGTTTTAAGGCAAAATACTTATGGTACATTTTTTTAATAATTCTATAGTTTTATTTGAAGTGTTTTCTAAAAACTAATGAAAACAAATTTGATTGTTGTGAGATTTACAATTTGCAATACCATTTATACTTGGTATATTTTATTAAAAAAATACCTATGATTTACACTTGTTCTAGAAATCTAAACTAATTTTTTATATTGAAATTGCATCATTATTATCCTTTAAACATTTTAAAGCAAATAACATCATATATGGAAAACATATATTTACTTTTTACCTGTTTTCTCGATTTTTATTTATGAACAAAAAACAAAATTCTCTTAAAAAAGGTAGGCAAAAAACTTTGTTGATTCATGAGGCTTTATATAGGTCAAAATGGGCCGATCCTCGGTAAATTTGGGAAAGGATATATTTTTAAATAACAGTTAGTTTTGTTGAGTTGCGATACAAATGGTTACAAGTCAATTTTAGACGTTTAAGACATTTTTTGAAGGGGGGTTTGTATAGGGCTAGGATCCTTACGAAAATCTGCAGAGTCATTTATATAGAACTTATTTGTGCCAATTTTCAGAGAGATAATAACAAGCTTGGTCCAAATTTCATCAAATTATCTTGAAAATTGCGGCCTGTACCTTGCGCACAGCCGGACAGACGGACGGACATATCTTAATCGACTCAAAAAATGATTCTGAGTCGATCGGTATACTTTAAGGTGGGAATTGAACCAATATTTTTGTATGTTACAAACATCAGCATAAACGTATAATACCCTCCCCACTATAGTGATGTAGGGTATAAAAAGTATTTTATCTCTTTCACAAAACAATTTAAATTATTACAGTTTCAAAATCAAACATAACTATATACTTTGTGAAGCAGTGGAAGAAGTTCCGAAACAGAACGCAGCCCTTCGAAATTTTGTATGGATAATGTGCGATACAAACCTAAAATAAACAATTAAGATCTTAATGTATAAGACCGTTAAAGTATCAAATGAAATTAACGTACCTATTAAAATTTCTTTTAAAAACAATATTATTTCGTTTTGCAAAATTAACCCTTTCCCCAGTTTCGTTAATTTCCCAAAAACTAAAAGATATTTATGTCCTATTTGTAAAAAAAAACATAAAATATGGTAATTGCCATATTTTTGCGACTGATCTGGTTGCTCTACTAGTGCAGAAAAAAGCATGTTTTGGCGCAAAAATTGTGAAATTAGTCAGAGTTAAAACAAAGTGCATTGTAATTTTTCACAAACTAATTATATATTAACCGGAAATAATATGAAATCTAATAAATTATTTGTTCTTAAACGAGATGGACGCAAGGAAGAGGTACATTTCGATAAAATAACATCACGCATACAAAAGCTATGTTATGGCTTGAACATGGATTTTGTTGATCCAGTAGCCATTACACTGAAGGTAATTAATGGCCTTTACTGTGGTGTTACTACACAAGAACTGGACAATTTGGCGGCAGAGACCGCAGCTACATTAACTACAAATCATGGCGATTATGCCATATTGGCAGCTCGCATTGCTGTCTCCAATTTGCACAAAGAAACGAAAAAAGTATTCTCAGAGGTTATAAGTGATCTGTATCATTTTGTTAATAAAGAGACAGGGAGACCATCGCCTTTGATATCCGAATACCATTACAATGTAGTGCAGAAAAATGCAGAACGTTTGAATTCGTCAATTATTTATGATCGTGACTTTGGCTACAACTACTTCGGCTTCAAAACACTGGAGAGATCATATTTGCTAAAAATGAATGGTAAGATTGTTGAGAGACCACAGCATATGTTAATGAGAGTAGCTATAGGTATACATGGAGACGATATTGATTCGGCTATTGAAACTTATAATTTGTTGTCTGAGCGTTATTTTACCCATGCGTCGCCTACATTGTTCGCGGCTGCTACCAATAGACCTCAGTTGTCGTCGTGTTTCTTATTGACCATGGTGGCCGATTCTATTGAGGGTATTTTCAAGTCAGTGGAACAATGTGCCATGATATCCAAATCGGCGGGTGGTATTGGCATAAACGTACACTGCATAAGGGCCAAAGGCACTTCCATTGACGGCACAAACGGCACCTCAAATGGTCTGGTACCAATGCTCAGGGTGTTTAACAATGTAGCCCGCTATGTTGATCAGGGTGGTGGCAAACGCCCTGGTGCCTTTGCTATTTATTTGGAGCCTTGGCATTCAGATATTTTTGAATTTTTGGATTTAAAGAAAAATACCGGCAAGGAAGAGCATAGAGCCAGAGATCTTTTCTATGCTCTGTGGATACCCGACTTGTTTATGAAACGTGTGGAAGAAAATGGTGACTGGTCCCTAATGTGTCCACACAAATGTCCCGGTCTGCAGGATGTTTGGGGTGAGGAGTTCGAAGAATTGTATACCAAGTATGAAAAAGAAGGAAAAGCCAATCGTACCGTCAAAGCTCAGGCTCTTTGGTTTGCTATAATTGAAGCTCAAGTTGAAACCGGTACACCCTATATGTTGTACAAAGATGCTTGCAACCGCAAAAGCAACCAGCAAAACATTGGCACCATTAAGTGCAGCAACTTATGCACAGAGATTGTAGAATATTCTGCCCCTGATGAGATAGCTGTTTGTAATTTAGCCTCCATTGCCCTTAATATGTTTGTCACGCCAGAAAAGACCTTTGATTTCAAAAAATTGAAAAATGTTACAAAAGTTATTACCAAGAATCTCAACAAAATCATCGACATCAACTTTTATCCCTTGCCCGAAGCTAGAAAGTCCAATTTGCGTCATCGTCCTATTGGTATAGGTGTTCAGGGTTTTGCCGATACTTTGATTTTAATGCGTTACCCCTATGAGAGTGAAAAGGCATTTTTGTTAAATCAACAGATTTTCGAAACTATTTATTATGGCGCTTTGGAAGCTAGTTGTGAATTGGCCGAAAAAGATGGCACATATGAAACTTATCCCGGCTGTCCAGTAAGTAAGGGTATACTACAATATGATATGTGGAATAAAACACCCACAGACTTGTGGAACTGGTCAGAGTTGAAGGAGAAAATCAGTAAACATGGTGTACGCAATTCTTTGCTATTAGCCCCAATGCCCACAGCTTCGACCGCACAAATTCTAGGCAACAATGAATCGTTTGAACCGTACACCTCCAATATTTACACTAGACGTGTTTTGTCGGGAGAATTCAATGTTGTCAATCACCATTTGCTTAAAGATTTAACCGAACTTGATTTATGGGATGATGAAATGAAAAATAAAATTATTTCCAATCGAGGCTCCATACAAGCCATAGAAGAAATACCCAAACATATACGTGATCTATACAAAACAGTTTGGGAGATTTCCGTTAAGACCACCATACAAATGGCTGCCGACCGTGGTGCTTTCATAGATCAAAGTCAATCCTTCAATATACATGTGGCCGAGCCAAATTACGGCAAATTGACCTCCATACATTTCTATGCCTGGAAATCAGGCTTAAAGACCGGCATGTATTATTTGAGAACAAAACCAGCCGCCAATGCTATTCAATTTACCGTAGATAAAGGTCATACAGCTGTTCAAAACGAGAGTCAAGTGCAGGCCAATGGCGATCATGAAGAAAGTATTCTCAATGCATCGTCATCGTCGCTAAACAATGAATCGGTTAGAGAAAAAAGAATGGCCGAAATGGTTTGTTCTCTAGAAAATAAGGAGGCCTGTATGTCGTGTGGCTCATAATTTAAGGTTAACATACATAATTTATTTTATAACATTTTTTTCTACAGAAATACATTTTTGAAAAATAAATACATATTAAATTTATTTTATTTTGTTTTTTAAGTTTTTTCTGCAATTTTGCAAATGAAGTTGGTATTTTTTGAGTTTTCTGTAGTATTGAAACTAGAATCTTTTAGTATTTTTTCATTCTTCAACTGTTACTTTTTGAGTATTTTATATAATTGAACATAGAAACATGAAATTTAATAAGTCCTTAAAAATATAAAATTGAACATTCAGAGTACTAAAGACCTGAGTGTCTTTTAAAGGCACTTTTTATATCCTACATCACTTTAGGGTTTGTAATGCACAATAATATTAGACCTATACCCACCTTAAAGTATACCAATCGGAATCAGAATTAGAATCATTTTCTGAGTCGATAAGACTGTCCTACATGGACGGACAGGCTTATCGACCTTGTAATCAAACTACAGGTCGCAATTTTGAAGATAATTCAATGAAATTTGGTACATGATCATCTATTATCCCAAGGATGAAGCCTTCGACAATGGTTAAGATCAGTTCATTATTTCATCTAGGCAAGGTACAACTCAACTTGAATGTTTTATTATGAAAACTAAATCTAGATCTGAGGCAAGGTACAATTCAACTTAAATATTTTATTATGAAAACTAAATCACATTTTACTTTACAGGTGTAGTGTATTATATGATCGGCCTCGCCCGACTATAATTATACCCTACACCACTTTACTGAGAAGGGTATATTGGGTTTGTGCTGATGTTTGTAACGCACAATAATATTGGTCCTATACCCACCTTAAAGTATACCAATCGGCTCAGAATCATTTTCAGAGTCGATTCAGTTATGTCTGTCCGTCTATGTAAACCTTGTAATCAAACTACACGTTGCATTAAAGATAATTCAATGAAATTTAGTACATCATTGAAAATGATCCATTATTTCACCTGGCCCCCATACAACTGTGCCCTCGAATAGGACTTGTAAACTTTGTAATCAAACTACAGGTCGCAATTTTGGTGATAATTCAATGAAGTTTGGCACATGATCTTCTCTGGTACCGTAGACGAAAATGTGTATCATTGGTCCATTATTTCACCTAGCACCCATACAACTAAACCAGGGCTTGTAAACTTTGTAGTCAAACTACCGGCCTCAATTTTGGAGATAATTCAATAAAATTTGGCAGATGATCTTTTATGGTACCGTAGACGAAGCCCATTGAAAATAGTTAACATCTGTCCATTATTCACCTAGGCCTCATACAGCTGAACCCGCTCATGAACTTTATAATTACGGGGCCTCATTTGACCCTCATTTTTTAATTTTCCACAAAATAAATTAATGTTTTCAGAATTCGTTAGTAAATGCAATAAATTTATGATGCATCACTGCTGCGTTCTGTGATGTGCCAGTAAATAGTATAATAAAAAATAAGTATTTGTCATAAATCAGTAATATTATTATCGAACTTAAATTATGCAGCAGTGCTACAATTTTAATGCATTTATAAACGCTTATTTATTTTAAATCTTATAAAACTAGCTTAATATTAATTACAATTTTTAAGTTATTACAGACAATATTTAGAATTTAAAATGCATTTTATGGATATATTCTGTATTTAGCAATGTTTCAATCAATCATTAGGAATTGTTTGTATTCGATCCAAAGTCTTTAATACATTTAAATTTGTTTTTCAAATGATTAAATAATACAGAACATACCAAAAAAAATTTAAAATTGCACATTTGCTACAAGATCAATAATACGTCAGTTATTGTGCTCAGTGAAATGAATAATTTTCATAATTATGTTTGTTGTACATATATAAAAAAAAGTTGCAATAAATCTTTACCGAAAATAACAAAAATTTAATTTCAAACAAATTGAGCTTCATCTCTTATAGCAAATGAATCATATAAAAAAAATTGCACAAACTCAAACAAAATACTTAAATTAATTATGAGACTTATTAGTATGCTGGCACGTTTGTTTGCCAGTTTGGAAATTTCCCCTTAAAAACATAAAACAACATATTGGAAATGATAGCAAAATTTTAGCAGACAAACGCACAGTCCATTAAGTTTATATAGGGTCTGGTTTATAAATAAATTTTTTTCTAATTGTAGTAGTTAGAATCAATCCAAAACTATTCCATATGTCGACGTTTACTAGGCGATACTAAAACTGCTTGAGGTTGTTGTGTAAACATTGGATTTATTATGTGATTTTCGTAACGTTTATATTCAGAACCAATGTGTTCTAAATCTAAATCAGCATTTAAAACGATAACCTTTAAGTAAGAAAAATAGTAATTTTAGTTAAAAATAATATCAATTTCAAAATACCCAAACTACTTACATTTGTATTATAGCCACGATTTTTTATTAACCATTCCTCGTGTAATTTATGTAATTCCTCTAAATATTTCAAAGGCACACAACTCTCCTCGGAACGGGCACGTTTACGCATACGCTCATAGACCACTTCAGGTGAAGTACGTAGATAAACTAGATTAAATAAGAATTTTTTTAGTTTTTACTATATATTTTGATAAAAACTTTTAAACTTTTAGTTTAAAACTTACCTATTAAATCGGCTCGTATGTGTATGGAATCTTCAATGAATCTATACCATTCTTGTAATACATGATACATTCCGGCATCAATTATTTTATTTCTAAACATGTTCTCAACAAAACAGTGCCTAAAATGGAAAAAGAAAATAATAGATTAAAAAATTATCAAACTATTATACTATAAAATACATAAAATATTTTTCTAATTTCCACTTAAATCTACGAAATATTTTTTCTAATTGTTTTGGTAATAGAACTATATTGCAAACATTGTAGATCTATAACCAGAGGTTTGAGATCTAGAAAGATGCTGAGGGATCGCTCAATATCTGTTACCATTACTCTTATTGTTTGTAGGATGATTTTTGTAATTCTTGGATATTAAGTATTATAAATGGATAGATAGATAAATAGATAGATACATATATAGATAGATGAACAGAAGTACATATTTGTAGACAAAATCTAATCCGATTTCCCAAATTTTTAACATAAACAATATGTATTTTGAAACTAATAACAAAAAAACTACTTACTTTGAACTGTATATTGAACGTTCCATTAGTTTGACGGGTTTTTCAGTCTGTAATGTGTGACTTTGTAACATGGTCAATGTAACATACGATTGGAATGGCATTGCCCAACGTTCTGGTTCTTTATACATCAATTCCTTAAAAAATGATTGGAAATAAAAAAAAGCCAACCTAAGGAGAACTATTTATTAAACTACTTACCAGTAAATTGACACCTCTAACATTACGCCATTTTTCGACAGGTTCTGTGATTAAACAGATCTTATCTTGGAATTGTTCAAAATGATTAAGAAACGTGGTCTTGCCACTGCCAATGTTGCCCTCGATCAAAACAGTAAAGGGCTGAGAATTGGCAGCAAATTTTTGTAAAGGTTTTGTTCCACAAGCAGTATTATTAGCAGACATGGTGGCAGCTGCTTTAATAAGGCGTCCTTAAAACAATTAAAAAAAAAACAATATTTATTTAGCACAATATATTTTGTCTTCATATTCCTACTCCTTTCATTAAGCTTTCACCTTTTAAATACTTACCTTTTTTATATTAATAATATGTAAATATTTAAACCAAGAATTTTTTTAATTCTAATCAGGCGTGTCAATTTTGTTTTCTTCTTATTGCCAATAGATTTTAGTTTTCTTTGACTACAACATAAATGAACGTTTTGGAATTTAATTATAATAAAAAAAATCAGATAAACAATATTAATTTCTCAGCACTATAATATTTTGGTAAATTTCTTTCTAAAACTATGACTGTTTAATGTGAACTACATTTGGTTAATATTTGTAATGAATAAAAAAAAAAGCGGGAAGTGATAAAAATACGCGCCGAAAAAATATTTTGTCATTAGTTTGTTTACGTTTGATGATTTCATTTGAATTGTTGTTGTTGTATTCAAAAGAAAAACTTGTTTAATATGTATGGCATCTTTAAAGATTATTTGATCATGATGACAATGTAATTCTCTAAATAAAGGGTTGATTGCTGTTTTATCAAGAAAACGTTACTGTACAGTTAGGTATTTATATGTAAAAAGAATCCTTAAAAGTTTGTAATAAGTTTATAATTATAGTATCTATGCATCTGCATCTATTGTTTAAATTTAAAATTTCTGTTTTTGGTATGGTAACATTATGAATGAAAAACTGAAGTTGCCATATGACTAAATTTAAGGAGAATTTTACTCAAAATGGAATGAGTATTTGTGTTGAATTATGTTGTAGGCAATGCTATATAATCAAACAGTTTGCAATTTTGATGATGAATCAATAAAATTTGGCACATGATCTTCTATTGTACTATTATTGGTTAACATAGGTCTCGTACAAAGCCTCATAAAGGTGTAAGTACACAACACGCGTTGAGGCAGCAGCTCGTTTTACGCTTTTCGAACTTGTCGCGCTTTATAAGCAACAAGTTACACACCACGCGTTAATTTGATCTTTCTGATAATATTGTTTGCACTTTTACAGATAAAAACCAAAATCTTAAGTTTTTGTGTAAATTTTTAATATTTTTCTTTTATTGTTGGTGAAATTTATTTTATATTAGTATATTTTTATTCTACACAGAACAAAATACAACCCTGGCACTATACGCGTATTATGTACTTCCAACTTAAGGCTTTTAAGTTCATAAAACCTGGTTCACACTAGAAAACTTGATTTTTGTGTGTGAGGGAAAGAGAAAGAAATATCAACCATCTCTTTCTCTCACACACAAAATCAAAAATATACTCGTATCTCGACGGAAAGCTGCAAACCCTAATTAATTTTATAATGATAGTTCCTCATTTGATCCTATACCAAGCCCCTTTCAAAATATGACTTCAATGTCCACAAATTTATATAAAAATTAAATGGCTTAAGTGTATCTGAGGCAAAGTACAATTCAACTTAAATGCCTTATTATGAAAACTACCTACATGCCTATATCACATTTTATTTTTATAACTGTTGCAGGAAATTACAAGGTCGGCGTCGCCTTGCTTAAATTTCTTGTTTAAAAGTAGTAATTCGATAAAAAACACTATAACATACATTCTGAGAATATATGTATATAATCAAAAAATCAGAAAGACTTTTGTTTATATTTGAGAGATATATTCTATTATTGCCATGCTAAATACAACGCACACACTTAATATTTTATTTAAAATATATTATTATAATTTAACTAGGTATAAACTTTTTTAAATTGAATTTCATCACTTAACCGCATATGTATAAGTTGTTTATCAATTAATTGATATCAACTTTATGACTATAAAAATATGTTAATTAAAAACGTAACAAAGTACCTATAACAATTGCAAAAAGGCTAACATTTTACCGATTCACTGAATCATGAAAGAATCATGCTAACAAGTTCTTATTCAAAATAGTTTTCTTCTAAGATTTAATATTTTTAAAAGTAAAATTTTATAGATATAAAATATATACATATACAAAGAAATTGCTGCGTACAAAAACTTTTTGTACCTACTGTACAAATAGGTATTTGTATTATTAGAATGAAAATGCGGCATTTTATTTATTTATTAGCTACTCTACTAATTTTAATATAGTGTCTTCAAAATTAACTTACCAACAAATTTTCCTAACATAATACAATTATAAATTGCTCTGAAATATATTTGAATTAAATAAAATAAATTTTATTTCACAATTGTTATAATAATCTGTAGCTCCAACCGAAGAAAGAATAAACTAAACAGCTGTGTTTTTATTTTTTTGGGGGTTAACAATATTTGTAGGGATGGAGATTGCTTAAGTGTTGCCATATAATAACTATATTTTTATGGCAAAATTTTGCAGTAAAAATAAAATACGTGAAAATATCATAATAAATTTTGATATACAGTTTTTGATGAAATTGTTTAAAACCATTTTCAATTAACACATGTTTTCTAATTTAATATATATTTCTTATTATTTTCGTTTTAATGAAATTATTTCGTACATTTACTACTCACCGCTAGGTGGCTGACTTTTAAGTGTTTAACGTCGCTATGTTCATACTGCCTTTGTATTCTTGTTAGCTAAGCGAATAATAAAAACAAAAGGCACAAGCAAAAAAACAGAGAACATAAAAGTGAAGTGAAGCAAAAAAGCCGATAATTATTGATTTCCTCAGACGGATGCCAGAGTATTAAAATTAAATTGCAATCTAGGTATTTCTGGGGATGTTGTTATATATTTTTAAATGAATTTGAATTATTGCCTTACTAGAAAAATTTGCAAATTTACAATGTAAATATGTTTATCAAACAAGAATATTTAAGGTTATTATTGCCTTAGAATCAGTTATATAGTCAATTTGGCCAAGTCTGCCCCCGGGAAATCACCACAAAATTTTCTGTCTGGCAACTTTTTATTAGATTGTGTGTATGTCATTTTCTCTCAGCAAATTCTCTACAACAGAATTTATTGACGGTTGCAAAAACAAGACGTGAAAATATACCAAGTGCAGTATAAATAACGAAATTGTTTAAAATTGTGTATTAACATAAAAAGTACAACTAATTAATTCAGAAAATATATTAAAAAGACAAGCAAATAATTAATTTAAAAACAAATTCCCAAAATATTTTAAGAAAAAACTAGAAAATACACAGAAAAGAAAAAAAAAACAAAAAAAAAAAATAAATAAATCGAATATTAACCCCTTAAAAAACAAAAGAAAAAAGAGACAAAAAGTACAGAAGAAGAGACAAAAACAATAAACAAGTAGAATTGTGCATAAAAAAGGGGGGCTTGTTTATAATAAAAGTGAGTTTGGCAAATAGTTGTTGGTGCAGTAGCTGCAATTTATACGATATTGTTTTTGTTTTGTTTCATTTCTCGGTAAGTACCAACTGGGTTGGATGAGGCAGAGATCCCCTCACTTAAAACAAATGAAACCAAATAAATATTAAGTCAGTCAGTCAGTCAGTCAATCAGTTAGGGCAGCCAGCCATCCAGCAGGCATTTACAAATAGTGACATAGGAATGAATGAGTGACGAAAAACGAATATACGAGGAACAAACGAAACTCAACAACCAACAAGCAAACATTGTTATAAAGATAGATAGATACAATTTAAGAGAAATACAGTGTAAGGTAAGAAGAAGAAGAAGAAGAAGAAGTAAGAGGAGGGTGCAGAGGGAGGTGGGAGTAAAAGCAAATCCTTTTGTGTTTCGTTAACAGTTTTCACTGGTATAGACAGAAAATTATTTTTTAAGGGACCCACAAAACAGCAGAGTTCTATTGTAAAGCAACGACTGAACGGGAGTAGTTTTAATTACAAATAAAATTAAAAAAGAATTGCGTTGTGATTGAACATAATTTTTCTTAATTTACATACAAATTATTTAAATTTTATTTATTTATAAAGTTTTCTTCTTCGTTGGAGTCAGACCTAGTAAGGAAACGTTTACTTTACGCAATTGTGTTTGAGCCAGTACCAAAGCTGAAAGTAAATTGTCATCACCAACAAGATGACCAATTTGGAGAAACAACATGAGTTGGTTAAGAAAAGTTTAGTGCAATTTGTCAGTGCCCATATACCGGGTGCCGACTTTAGTGTCGTTGATGAAATTGTACTCTCCTATATAATATCGATTTTGGAAGAAGCCTCACAAGATCCCTGCTTTGATGTTGAGGGTTTTGTCGAAATGATGAGTGCATATTTTGAGGATTTTTCATCCATTGATCAGGGTGTCATATGCGATTGGATTTATAAATTGGCCAATGAATTGATTGAGCTGCAAAAGAATCAAGATAATCATCATCAGCAGGCAGCTAATCTGTCATTTAAGTATGTACCTATTCGTTGATTTTGTTTTTTCATTTTTCTTATTTTTTTTTTGTATTATTATCTATTGTGCATTATTTGGCAAATAAAATCTATGTATGTATAATTTCTTCATATCATTATTTTAACTCACGACTATCTTTTGGGATTGTTTTTCCTTTTAGTTCACTTTCTTTGTCGGATATTATACCCGAATCGAAATTACGTGCTCGTAATTATTCATCCTCTTCGGAAAAGGATGAGTTTCCATTGAATGAAAATGATAGCTACAATGTGACAAACAATGGCTATAACTTTGATTTGATTTATTGTGAAGAGGCGAAAATTCTACAGGAAATGTTTCCGGACTCACCATCCGTTGAGGTAAGTTATGATTATGAGTTTATTGGTGTTTTTTTGCTAAATTTAAAATAAAATTTAAATAATATTAAAATAATAAAAAATGACAACGAATATATATTTTATTAATAATATTTAAAAGCTTAAACATTTTTTAAACTTTTTCAATTGTTTCACTAAAAACTTTTGACCGAACATTTAATTTAAAGTTTTTTATGATGTGAATTAAAATTTTAGAAATTTAGTGATTGTATGTGTTTGTTTATATTTTTTCTAGATAAAATATTGTGTTGCTATAGCAAAGGGCGATATCGATAGTGCTACTCAGACATTGTTGCATCGCCAAGAAACTGGCCAGAGTTTGTCTGAGAAACCAAATAATGCCATAGCTGGTCGTAAGAATGTTGTTGTTAATGATACTGAATTAAAAAATCGTATTATAGCCAGGTAAGTTATGTTCTTTTATTATTATTATTTTTTCTGTCAAATTTTTCAATACTGAAATGTTTTAATCAGTAGTAAATTTTAAATAGTAAATAAAAGGTTTTACAATCCATGTATATTCCTGTCTGTTCTGTAAACCGAATCAGAGTAAATTTCTCGTTCAAAAACGAATTTTCATACTTTTTCTCCTTTTCAAACCGGCTGCACAAATCTAGTCGAAAGTAAATCGAATTTTATTTTTTTATTAATTAAGGGCGGCTTTCTTACTATTCAGTTAAACTAAGCTGTTAGATTAAACTCGAAATGAATTTAGGCGGACTTTAACCGATGATTAAATTCACTTAACTTTGTTAGTATTGCCAACTTTTCTCTCAAAAACATAAATAATGAACAGCTGTTTTTTGCAAACAATACTTTTGTAAAATGGAAAATTTTGGAAAAATGTTAAATAAACATTTAAAACAACAATAAATAAAACAAAACAAATCAGAAAATTGCATTTTACTTAAAATATTAAGTTTTTGTTCTTCCGAAATCATTGTTTTATTGTTTTTGTTAATTGTGTTGTCTCACTTAATTGGCCAATTACACCCAGTTAAACTAAGATAATAAGTAACTTTACTGATAACTGAAAAACACGAAACATATATTAAACTAGGTTTAAACAAAGAATATAGATTATCTTTATCTGTAAAACCCGCCCTAAATGTGTTCAGAGTTTAATCTAACATCAAGTTAAGCCTAGTTTAACTGAGTAATAAGAAACCCGCTATTTATAAAAAGCAAATTCTGCTTTTGAATCTTATTGGTTTTGAAACCGAATCGATTTACAGAACAAACATGATTATCTTTTAAAGTTCTCAGTCTAACTCAACAATGTAGAATGGCATTTAAATAAAGACTTTCTTACAATTTCCATATTCTATTTTTACACAACTTGTGAGTTTAATATGTAGATGTTGCTTAGAAGTGAAATAACATATGACACAAGATTGCAAATAAGGAGCTGTAGTGACCCCAAAAAAGGTTTCCATTTTCGTTATTAATATCATTACAATTTGGAAAGAATTTATGCCCAAGTAGGACTCGAACTAGTGCCTGAAAAATATTCAATTAATAATATAATTCCAAAGTTCAAAAAAAAAAATCAAATAAATGTAAATATTTTTGTAAACAAAGGCTTAAAGTTAATGATATTAATGAATACCATATAAATTTTTTATTAATTTATATAGACAATTTTAAATCATTTAGCTAAATTTTTAAAATCTCTCTAGGTAAGAGGGTTTTAAAATAAAATATTTCATAATTTCTATTTACACATAAGAATTACATAAAACAATATAAACTTTTGTCACTTTAGATATTCGTATGTTGATAAAGATGCTAATAAAAAGGAATATAAGCCGATGGTGCCAAAAGTCGAACCGAAAAAGCTTGTACGCTATAGAGATAATAAAATTGTCTCCTTAAAAGGCGAACGTTATACAGAAGTAAAACGCGACGAAGAAGCTGAGTTAAAAAAACCCAAAAAGCCAATTCAACCGTAACTAAAGTTGAAGAAAATCTACTATAAATATTTTATTAAAAAGTTAAAGCTCAACTTATATAACAAATACAACAACAGTAATATTCATAATTATTATAATAATATAAAAACAAACATATATAAGGACGATGTTTTAAAGGCAGCAACAGCAGCAGCAGCTGATGATGATGATGATGATAAAGAAGCTGAAATAATTGAAAATAAGGAAGACATTAACGTTAAAAAATTAACGTTTAAATTTGAAAAGAAAACCGTAAATATAAAAAATGAAATGATAAAATATCATTTAAATTTAAGTAACTTTAAAAGTATTATTATAAAAAAGCAACTACAACAATTTTATGTATCCTCCTCCACTATTAACACACCCACTTATATAACTACTAAAACAAATACTATTACTTCTACTATCACAACTAACAATTTAAATATTCTCCTAAATATTTATAAAGCACATTTAATATTAGTAGCATCATTAACAACTCCCACACCGCAAACAAAGACACAAACGCAAACACTTCTTGGTGATAACATTGTAAAAATGTTATACAACAAATTACACAACACAACAAATGCACTTTTGATGATAATGATGAAAATATTTACAACTAGTGGCCATTCTAAAAAAGATGAAAAGTTTTACAACAGCAACAAACCAAAACGAATTATTAAAGATTTTAGGCTTCCATTTGCCACTAATATTATAAACAAAACCAACACCACCATCACAACAACTAATATTTATAAAACATTAATTTTATTAAAAGCATTATTGACACCATTATTAGTAATAACCAATGAACCTTTACCAAAGTTTTTACAAATGTCATTAAAAATTAAACGAGATTCCAATACCGTTGTTGTCATGTTACTAAAGTCGTACAACAACAGCCGCAGCAACAACAACAACAATAGTAGTGTTGATAACTTTTTAAAGTTTGTAATCATTATTATTGTTATTATTATTAGTATAATTGATTTAATTGTTTATTTAATTAAACATTTATTATTTTTCAGCTTTTATTTATTATTAACATATTTATTTATTAATTTCTCAACAAAAAAGACTTTAAAAATATTTTCTTATCAATTATCATTGAAACATTATAAAAATTTCAATAATTTCTCTAAAAATTTCATTGAAAATTCATTTCAATATTTTAATTTCTCTTCAAAGACATTTTCTTCATTTAATTCTACTTGGAAATGTTTTAATTTTGCCATTTCGAATTTTTTATGAGTTCAATTCTCATCACTTATAATTAGTTGATTTTACAACTATCCTTTTGTTTTATTTAATAGAAAATTATGACATATTGTCAGTGTGTGTTTTAGATTTTTGCAAAATTTCTATAAATTTAATTCACGAACATTTGAGTTATCGCCAAAACGTTTAACGTTTAAAAATGCCAAATGTAATTTGTCTGAGTTAGTAAGACTGCAAATAGCCATAAGCTGAAAGAAGTAAAAATGGAATATTTTTGATTTAATTAAATATTATGTAAAAAAAGAGTGAAAATTTTTAAATCAAGTGAAAATTTTGATTAAATAAACTCTTAAGGGAATGCGATTATTCTATTAACTGGTTACAAAACTAAAAACAAAGCTTTGAAAGCTGAAAAACAACAATGTTGATAGATTTAAATAAATTTTAAATTTATATTGGATTTTGTAAGAGATAAAGCAATAACAACTTGTTGTGGTATTTAGAAAAAAAGAAAAAGATTCTTAAATTTACTTGTTTTTGCTTTAACTGTTTGCAGTTATCAGTTTATAATTCAAAGTGGATAATATTTTGAATTTTTATAGATTTTTTTCTATAAGTTTTGTAGAAGGCTTCTTTAACCCGATAACTTTTTGCTATTTTCATTTGATGTCGTCAGTTTACAGCAGCCGCGGCTCCACCTCAAGTGTTTGGGGACGGGGGTTTCTATAGTTTTTTCAGTTTTGTGGGATTTCCCTCCCCCCTCTTGGATCCGCTGCTTCTGTTTTTTTCCACTTATTTTCCTTTTTCTACATTTTTATATTTTGTATGAAAAATTTTCAGTTTTATGGGGAGGGGTTTTCCCTTCCCCACCCATCTCGTCGATCCGCGCCTGGTTTACAGGAATGAACGTAAAGTGAATTTAAACCCCAATTTTTGCAATGTTTAGTTAATTTTTAACTCTAAGATGTATTGACAGTTTCTATATAAAAATTGCCTTAACTGAAAGACTATAACTACCGGTTAAACGATAACTGGAGATGACGAACATAAAGAATTTATTAATTCAAGAGAGATTTTTAAGAAAAATCGTTCTAAAACAAACAAGAGCCAAACAAATATTGTGTCAATAAATTATTTTCAGATATCTGAATGATCTTTCTGATAAGGAAATGACAGCAGAATTTCGAAAAACTTGTTCTGGGACAATTGTATGCCACAGTCCTCGGTCTTTTAAACGTTAATTAATGAGTTTACTTAAGGTCAAGTTGAAAACTTATAAAAGATAAATTCTATATTATTTCCTAGAAATTTTCATATCTCTCGAAGGAAAAATTGCTATTGCGAACTTGTTGTAATTCAATTCATTCACAATAGTCAATTTCGTATGGAACAGCTGTTCAATGTTTACAAAATTCCATCAACAAATTTTACAAAAAGGAGATTTTTTTCACAACAAAAAAGTAAGTGAACGAAAAAGTTAACATATTTTACGAGAAATGATGATTGGCGAAAGGGGTCTTCTTTAATCACATAAAACTTTCAACTGATATAGGTATTGTTTTGATTTGATAGTTTTCGAAGGACTACGTGGCTTGTGATATTATCCTTGAAATCTCAACAGATTTACGATAAATAATTACTCTTGCTGAGCGATTATAAATCAATGATTCCTAAATGATAAATGAACCCCAGATGTCTTTGGGGATCAATTTTCGATCATTAACTTAGGATTTCATGTTGTGTATTGCAATTTAAATTGCCAATTTTCTTTGACTAAGAGCGGGTTTCTTATTACTCAGTTAAACTGGTCTTAACTTGCTGTTAGATTAAACTCGAATCAAATTTAGGCGGACTTTAACCGATAATTGTGTTTTTCAGTTATGGATTTAAGTTCCGGAAACTTTGTTAGTATTGCCAACTTTTCACTCAGAAACATAAACAATTAACAATTAATTTTTGCAAATAATACTTTTGTAAAATGAAAAATTTTGGCAAAATGTTAAACATTTAAAACAATTATAAATAAAACAAATCAGAAAATTGTAAATTTACTTAAAATATTTAAAAAGATTTTTTTATCGGTTTTTAGATAACTCAAGAAACTTAAATAGAATAGTTTCATTTAACATTTTGTTAAGTATATGATATAGGTAATAAAGCATTTAAATTCTTTAAAAAGATTTGTATTCTTTTAAAAGGTAAAAAAGAAAAATCTAAATACCAACCGTTTTTTAAAAGTTTTCAAGTTAATGACGTCTTTAAATTTTCAAGATTTTCATCATTCATTTCTTATCGTAGCATGTGAAAATATACAAATTTTCTTCATACAATTAAATTGTCCAATTTACAATTGGCATCGTACCGTATAACAAGAATGTTTTAACTAAATGTTAAATGCAAAACAAGAAAAACTTCCTTTAAAAGATATTGTGATTAAAATACGACAAAATAATTTAAAGAAAAAAAGCACACACACATATATATAAAATGGATTTAAAAGAAAACAGGAGCTCAAATAGACTTATGAATCTGTAATAATGATATCAAAAATATATATTTTTTAACTAAAAAATTTAACTATTTTCTTAAGTTTTTATTTTTAGGTTATTTTTCTAAACAAAACATATTTATAACTAAATATTTTTTTAGTAAACAAAAAAAGTTATAATAAAACAAAACAAATTACTTATAAAGAATTTAAAACTAATTAAGTTAAATACATATATATTTTTTTTGTAAACAAACGATTCAAAATCGTTTTTAAAGTCAAACCAAATTTATAAAAAACCAACAATTAAAACAAATGCCATCTTAAATAAAACAGAAAATCAATTATACTATAATTGAAATTGTTTAAAAAAAAACTTTACAAAAAATTTTTAAAAAGTAAATTTTTGTAAAGTTTTTTTCTTAATAAAAAATTACAAAACATATGTACACAAACTCTAGTCCTAGTCTTTAAAGACAAGAAAATTTTTTTTAAATAGACCAAAAATCAAGTTAAATATTATAATTTTAAAAAAAGAAAACTTTGGTGATGGTAAAGGTTATTGTAAGCAAATTGAAAAAGAAACAAAAAAGAAAATTAAAAACTTAAACATAAAAACTAATAATGGTGCTTCTAGTATAAAAGAAAACAACATAAATATTCATTCTAAACTAAAAAAATTCTCAGCAACATTTCAATTTAAACATTAAATAGAAAAAACAAAACAAAAGCTTCGGAGAAAATGAAAATTCCTATTATAAAAAAAAACAAATAATCAAATAAACATGAATTAAACAAAAGACAAAAAACTAATTAAAACAGAACAAAAAAAGAAAAAAGTGCATTAAACTTGCCACCACAACATCACCCACTTTTATCTATAAAATAATAATAACTAATCTATATCTATTTCTACTACCAGAAAACAAAAATATCAACTAACACTTATACATACATTAATACACACTTACAACTATAACATTAACACTACACTCTAATACACATTAATTAATTTTAATTTATTTTTTTTATAAATTATTTAAAATTTAAGTTTTTATATGGACTCATTTCATCAAAAAAACATTATTATATTTATAAACATATATGCATACATATGTACATACATACATATTATGTATGTATATTAAATTTTAAATGTTGCCAAGTTATATTTTGTTGTTGTTAAAGAGAGAATTTTTATTCATAACAAACAAATTCAGATTTTAATTACTATTTTAATCAGATAAGTATTCAGATTCTGTTTACTTTTTCTATTGAAAAATGTATCAGATTCATAATATTTTCCCTATAGAAAATAATACTTCTGGCTACTGTGCCTATTGAAAATGTTTTAATATTTTGTATTTCATCTCTAAGAGCGGGTTTCTTACTACTCAGTTAAACTGGTCTTAACTTGCTGTTAATTGGCCAATTACACTCAGTTAAACTAAGATAATAAGTAACGTTACTGTTTACTGAAAAACCCAAAACATATATTTAATTATGTTTAAACAAAAAATGTAGATTATCTGAAAAACCCGCCCTTAAACTAAGATAATAAGTAACTTAACTGATTACAGAAACGCAAAAAAATACATTAAACTAGGTTTAATCAAAGAAAAACTAACTCAAAATCTTACAACTTTTCTTATGTAAAAAAATTACTTAGATTCAGATTCTGATAAATTTTCTTATAAGAGAAAGTAAAGTAATGGCTAAATTATGTATGGCAACCGAATTTCAGTTCCATTGCCAGCTTCAAAATAACATAATGACATAAAATCGTTGGACGAATATTATTAATGACTAAGAGCGAGTTTTTGAGTTGGCAATTAAATGACAATTAATAATCAGATTAGTTAATCTAAAAATAAATTTATTCTGATGTTAATCCCATCACAGTTTGTTATCAAAACAATGCATGTTTTATACAAAAGAAGAAGACAATTGCAAATGTAATATGAAAATTAATGAAATTAATGATAAAAAACGAACAGTAAACACATTATTTTGGTAATTGGCAACGCAACTGAAGTGGCAACTTATATACATAATCGACCCATAAAGCTGGAGGTTCATACCACGCCTTTTACGGTTTCTCGCATTCATGCGTCGGTCAAAAACGTAGAATCAATGTATTTGTATGCAGAAATTTACAAACACAAAAGCGTAGAATGCCTTGACGTACTTTTACGCTTGTAAAATAATTTTACAAGCGGCACAAGAACATGTCAGCTGATTTTGACATTTTTTTTTATATTCTTTATTTATCGTATGTAATTTAAAGCGTAGAACACGAAATAGGTTTCAAAAGCGCCTCATGATTTGACGCGAAGACGCATAGTTTGGACCTCCGTCTTAAGATTCTGACTTTTTTCCTTTAAATTAAAGACCATGTCTATTTTCTATACGAAAAAGTACTGAGAATTTGCCAGTTATTGAGTACCATTTCAATGGCAAATGTGATCAAATTCAAAATACTGCTGCTATAGAAAAAATACTTAGATTCTGATTACGTTTCCTATGGAATGAGTATTAAAATCCTGGCTATGTTTCTTATGGAAAAATAGATTATCTACTTTTTCTCTAAGGAAAAAGTACTCTGAATCTAACTATTTTCCAATAGAAAAATATGCTTAGATTTTGAATTATATCGCTATAGAAAAAGTTCTTAGTATTAAAAGGTTCTTAGAACTTTCTCCATAAAAATTTATACTACTTTTTCTTTAAAAAGATGTTCTTGTTCTTATGGGAATAAAAAAATAGATTCTTAGTCTAAGGAAAAAGTACTAAACTCTGTCAGTAAAGTTGATATTTTTCACTTGTCCTATGACAAATGTGTTCGGATTCAAAAACTGCCGCTGTAGAAAAAGTACTTAGAATCTGACTATTATCTTAATTCAGATTCTGTCTACTTTTGAAAACAGTGTTAAAATCCCTTTTTATGGAAGAAGTCCTTATATTTTGAATACTTTCGATACAGTTAAAAAAAAGTACTTTTTCTCTAAAGCAAAAGTACTCAAAATCTAACTATTTTTCCTAAGGAAAATGTGATCAAATTCTGAATAACATCGCTATAGAAAAACTTCTTCGAAATTTCTTTGGAAGACGTACTTGTTCTTATAGAAATTAAAAATTAGATTTTGTCTGATTACTTTTCATGAAAAAATGATTCAGATTCTATTGTAAAAGTATTTAGATTAACACATTTTTTTTTTGCCTATAAAAAAGTACTAAGATGTTGACTACTTATCTTATAGAATTAGTATCACATAACTTTTTTATATAAAAAAGTATTTAGTAGTTACTCCTCATCCATTAAATAATTGATTCTTTAGTTTTGAGTTTAAAATAAACAAAATTCTCTTAAAACACAACAATTTTATGGCAACATTTGTACACATCACTTTAATTGATTTTATATACTTTTTTTAAAAGAAAAGTTATAATGTTTTCAGTATATTTCCCCTCAATTATTTATTAAGATTTATTAACAATTAATCAATTAACAAAAAGTTGTTGTTTACATGTAAAACAGAAAATATGTTTATACACATTAAAAAAACAATCTAAACATTAAAGAAGCAACATTTTAACACATTTTAATTGAATAATTGAAATATTTTAAAGCATTATTATTTTGTGGCAGCCATTTTAAGCGTTTTATTAAATATTTTAAGTTTTTTTTTAATATTTATACATTTAAAGTACATTTATTAAGTTTAATATATCATAATTGGCTTTATAACAAAAAAGTAATTGTTAAATATTATACAAAAAGTTAATAACCATAGTTGTTATTTATTTGACTCAGTAATTAACATTATTTTTTTAAAAAAATATTTTATACACACTCAACTACACTCATATATACATACATATTTATATTTAAAATTTAATTTATTTGGTTTAACAAACTGATATTTTTCTCAAAAAAAAAAGAAAACTTTTATAAAATAACTTTTGTTTTAAATGGAATTTATTTTTATTTTTTCAAAATTTTATTTTGATTTTAATTTGTGATATTAGTTTAATATATTTTTCCAAAACAAAACAAAAAAAAAAAAAAAAACAAACAACAAAATTTAACTCGAATACCAACAAAAATAAACAAATAAAAACTATATTTCAAAACAATTTGAAACAACAACAAAAATGAATACAACTTTTAAGAAAAACATTTAATTAAACATACTTTAAACAATTAAAACAAATAACTATCAATATCAAATATATTAAATGGATATTAAAATAAATATTAATAAAAAATTAAGATTTCTAAGGAATGTTTAATTTCTAAAAGAAATTGTGGTAAGTATTTGATATTTAATATTGAAATGTAATAAAGTTAAAGAAATTAAATGAAAAATTTTTTTCAAACAGAAATAAAAGAAAAACAATCCACCCTAATGTACATTAAACATTGATTGTTTATTTAACCTGATTAAATTTAAATTTTTCACCGGTAGTCTTCTAGCTAATTTTTTATCATTAAAATATTTTAGTTTGTTTATTTTATTTCCCCTTTAAAAATACTATTATTGACTTTCAAAATTTTCTTATCTTTAAGCCATTTATTAATGTAGTGTAATGTATTTGTTGTTATTTTTTAAATTTTTAGTTAATAAAATATATTAATAATCACATGTATTATACATTTAATATTATTAGTTACGAGTTATTACCATTTTGAAAAAGAATTTTGCCTTTACGTGTGCAAACAAGCAACTCTCTTGTCAATTATTTCGTATGATATTATTCTACTACAAAATTAATGAGAGAGGTGTACTATATGACATTAAGATGGGTAGGAATTGATGTGCTTATTCCAAGAATGTGGAAAGTAATTGTTAGTTCTAGTTCTATCTATCTATCTATCTATCTATCTATCTATCTATCTATCTATCTATCTATCTATCTATCTATCTATCTATCTATCTATCTATCTATCTATCTATCTATCTATCTATCTATCTATCTATCTATCTATCTATCTATCTATCTATCTATCTATCTATCTATCTATCTATCTATCTATCTATCTATCTATCTATCTATCTATCTATCTATCTATCTATCTATCTATCTATCTATCTATCTATCTATTTTAAAATAACTGTTGTATTTATATAAAAGTTCAGTGGAAAATATTATGTACTGACCTCCTTAAAATATTTCTAGATCAATACGTAATCTATTATATACATAGGTACCAAACAGTCTGTCAATTTTACTTAAACAAAGACTGAGTAATAACAATTTTCTTTCGAGCTTATCAATCAAAAACAAGAAAAACTTAAAGAACCATGACAGAAAAATATACTAAAAACAAATAAATTAATAACAATAATATGCAATGAAAATTGAATTGAAGAATTTGTTCATATGAGAAATGTGTTATTAAGAGATTACGTATCTGCAGTAAAAAGCTGTTAAAAAAAATACTAAACATGATCGATGATTTTTTTGTTCTATTATTTATATGGGTTGTAATTTCCAATTGGGTAAAATAAATAATAACAATAATATAAAAATATTCTCAAGAGAGTATTAACTACGTTATTATGTCACGTTTATAGTTATTTGAATACACAAACAATAAAAAGGGTTATATACAAAGAGAGCAAATCTTAAATATCGAAAAAATTTAAACTTCCAAACTAAACAATAAACATTTCATTTATTCGAATGAAATTGTCCTTTTTCAGAGTATCAGAAAGGCGTCCCCGAGAACGAAATGGGTAAAAGTTTTTCTTATTTGTGTCCTTTTTTAAAAGTAGGGTGAAAAAATGAGTGTCAAAGTTTTAGGAATTGTAACCGATTTAAAAAAAGATAGAGAAATAAATTTTCTAAAAGAATAAAGTATCGCGTTGCATGAGTTTTAAATTAACATGGAACCGATTTCTATTATTTGAAAATTATACAAGATTGTCAAGTTCGTTATATCTGATCTTTTTAATTGTTTGTTGAAATCAATTTACTGATATGCTTTCGTTGTTGTTGCTATTTAAAATCAGCTAAATCGATATATAACTAATGAAAATTCTGAGAAAAGCCAATTTTTTTTTTTAGATTTTTAATATAATTTTGACATTTACTTAAAGATATTTCATTTGCATTACATAATATGGAGATGTAACCGAAAATATATTAAAAAATATACTATGTGGAAGGGTGTACAAGTTCCAACATAACCAAATGTATGTTTACTTGGCTAAAATTGTAAATTTTAACATACAGCGCAATTCAACGAATTGACAACACTGTTATTATTATGCTAGCGTGTTGAGTTAGTGTGCGTGTCAGCTGTGTCTATGACGATAGATAAGACTTGCTAAAAGCTAAATGAATTCAACTGAAATCAGACGAGTGCTTTCTACCGACGAGGCAGGTTCTAAAAGTTGAAGGTAGAAAAAAAAGAAAATTAAAAAAAATATATAACGTCGGTTAATAAAATATTTTTTAATTAACGGAATAAATTATTTAGTTACAACGTAAGTAAAGTTAAAAAAAAATAAATTGTTTAAGAGAAGAGCAGCAGTTAGAGAAAAACAAAAAACTTTAGTAAAGAAAGAGAATAAATGAGGGAAATGACAAACAACAAAACTATAATAAAACAAGTGTTTTTTGTTAATGAATTATTAATTTTGTTCGATTAGTTTGTCAGTCTTTTTTTTACATTTCATACTCTCTGCTAGGTGTTTTTGCGAAAGAAATAAAGAAAAAAAAAACAAATTAATATTATTTTAAATGAACAATTAAAAGCAAACAACAACAAAATATCAAGGTGATTGCCAAATGTTGAAAAAAATACTATAATGTGTATATAATTTTTTGTTGAAAATTTAAGAACAAATTCAGCACATTTTTTTTTTTTTTGTTGGTTGAAAAAGAAAAAAAATCAAAGAAAATAACATACCTAGTACATATTTTCAAAATTAGACAAACTGAAATACGCGAAATAAAACTAAATAAATAATAAAAATAAAAGACAACAAAGTGTGCCAAAAAAAAACAAGAATTTAAAACAACAAAAAATTGCTTTGAATAATTTTTAAATATAAAAAAATTGTTTAAACTTTTAAACAATTTTAAAGTTTAGTTTAAAAAAAAATAAGCAAACAAATTTGTTAAAAAATTAACATTATGTTGGCGATTTTTAAAAGTTTCCAAAACAACTTAAGTAATAAAAAATAAATTACATAAAATTGTTTATTAGCACGTGATTAGTTTATTAGCTAATGTTATTTTATTAAAGCAGTAATTTACTGCCTAAATCATCATTTTTATAATGATCATCATCTTCATCATCATTATTATTATTGTGTTAAAGTCATATGATAGTTGTCAAAAACAAAGAGACACAGTGTGTGTTTGAATTTTTCATTTGTTTACAAAAGTGTTAAAAACAAAAACAAAAATTCCATTAGGTATGAGTTGTTTTTATTTTTTTTTTAAAGCAACTCTCCCAATTACCCCATCCTCTTCTCCCTTTGCATGTTACGTTCGTTCATACCTCATTAGTTCCACACCCAGAATCTGTTCAGTTAACTCTACTTTTTACTCTACTCTTCTGGTTATTTCCAATTGTGTTACGATGATAATAAGTAATACATTGTTAAATTCGGCTTAGACGAATCGTACATACCCTTCTTTAACTATATGTTTAATTTTAAAATTGCAATTTTTTAGAAGTTTCTTTTCTTGTCAATGTCACTCGTACACCAAATGAAGAAGCTTCAAAATGGGGGATTAGTTCTATAGACAGAATCTGTTCAGTTAACTCTATTTTTTATTCTACTCTTCTGGTTATTTCCAATTGTGTTATGATGATAATAAGTAACACAATGTTAAATTGGACTTAGACGAATCGTACAAACCCTTCCTTAATTATAATATATGTTTCTTAAGAGATTTTCTGTTCAGATGGGGACAACCCTCACAATTTAAGAATGTCTCTCGAAAAGCAAATAAAATGTCCTCAAAATACTTTTCTCTTGATCTAAGTAGTAACCAATATATAAGCAAAAAACTATAAATAATTTGTTTTAAAAATCTTGGAATTTCATTGAAATTTTTAGGACCGATTTGCAGTTTTTAAATATCAAAGTTCCCAAAAATCTGACGAATACTAATAATAAAGATTTGGATTCTCAAGATACCTGAGACCTTTACATAATTAGAATCTAACGAATCTTTAGAGAAAACCGATACTAAATTTTAGATATTTATAAGTAATGACAAAGTTATACTTATACATATGTAAATTCGAGGTCCTTATAAATTTCCAAAACAATCTAAAGGTAAAAGTTTTGAATGAATAACTGTAAAATTGAAAAAGATAAAACTTTTTAAAATAAAAACAAAATCTTGATTTGATAATGGGTATTATAGGATTCGGCACTGCCGATAAAAACTCTCATACTTGTTGCTATTTTTTGATATTTTGGGTGTAAGTTGAGGTGTACATATGTTTGTGATTTTTTTTTTTTTCATTTTCGAGTTCGATTCCATTTAATTTTGTCTTGTCAATTCTGGCTCTTCTTAACACGCACACAAAACTTTTTTTTACAAATGTATAAGTGAGCGGGTTTTTGCCAGCTTTATGAGAAATGATCATGTGATTCGTGAAAAAATTAAATTTAATTATAAATTTTGTTTAAAATTAAGAGAATTTACAAAAGAATTTTAAAAACTGGTTTTAGAAAAAAAACAATATACAAAATTATACAAAATAAAGTTCAACCCTTTAAATGTTTGGAGGGGGGTAAAGGGTTGAGAAAATTTTCAATTTTGCAAAAAATCAAGTTTATTTTTCAACAAAATTCAATGTTAGAATTAATTTTTATATCTTTAGCTCTAATCACGTGATTGGTTTTGCAACCAGTTAAGAAAAATGAAACAAACAACAATAAATTGCATAAGTTTTTAAATAGTTATTTAATAATTACAATTAGTAAGTGAAAAACAAAGCTGCCAGATTATATTAATAAAAACTCTACTAAATTTTTGAAAACTTTAAACAAATCACTTACAATATTAAAACACAAATGAGTTAATAAAATCACTAAGAACGGTCATTCCCACGACAATCGGTTCATTGCACCGGAACGACTCGGAGATCAAGGAACAACGACCAAGGATTGCCAACCCAGCCACACTGACTTTACACGTGTCGCTGCTACAACAATAACTAAGAACGATTATTTTGTCGCCATTTTTATAAAAATTTGTTGGTAATTTAAAATAATTTGACAGCCTATAATATTATAGAATATCTTTAAACTTCTCATGAGCAAAAGATCTGATGAACAGAATTTTGTGAAAAGTCGATGCTGTATTTTAAGCTTCTTAAAAAATGTTGTGATTTCTTTCTATATAGCTTTAGAAGACTTAATTTTCTTAAAATTGTCTTTCTTTGAAGGCAGTTTCTCTATTAAATTTTTAATTAATTCAATCATAATTTAATTGACGTTAAAATTAACTAATTTCTCTTAGAAAATTCGCTTTTAACTTTTTATAAAAATGTAAAATAAGATCATCAAAGATTCTCAGGCTTAATTGTCATAGAACTAGTTCAGCATACTTTATATGAAGTGACTTGTTATTTCAACAAATGGTTAATCTAGAAGTGAAAATAAAACGATCTAAGGCATATAATTGTCCTGATCTATAAAAAATCTTTTCTTGTTGGATATTTAATTACTGAAACCTAAAGGTAAAACACACTTTTTCTTTCAATCATTAAAATATGATCATCATTCCCTCGATCGCAAGGGTTAGGGTTGACTCTCTCATATGAACCACTATAACGGATTTTTATTCTTAAAAAATTGTGCAGTTATACGATTTCTATGGATTTTTAAGATTTTGATGCTTTTGGATTAGAGGTAGCTTAGCTTACTTCTTATGAATGTGTTTTGTAATTTTAACAAATCGATGATCTAGAAGTGAATATAAAATGATCTGTGACATAACAATGAACTGATTTGAATAAAAATCAATGGAATCTAAACGTAAAAACATTTCAAAATATATTTTTAATAATTTTTTTGTGATAATGCTAAAATCTTTCACAAAATGACTAAAAAAACTTTATTGATCTAATGATCGCAAGTGACTGGATCTGTCTCTCTCTCTCGCAGAATTTATTATGTTTCCTTTTAGGAAAAATTTCAAAAAATGGCAAAATATGTAAACACTGGTTGGTTTACGAATTGTTGTTGAACTTGAAGCAACAAGAAATTTACTCAATGTTTTTTAAAAGCACGTTCATTTAGTACTTTGTTTTTTTTAATTATAAATTTTGCAAACTTTAACAAACAATCATGTGATCCCTGATCACTTAACAACAATTTAAAATGTTAATAACAATTTGAAATTATATTTAAACTGGTTTTTATTATTATTTTGTTCAATAACAAAACATTTTTACAAATTGTTTTTGTATTTTAATGCAAAATTATAAATATTTTTGTGAAAATTAGTAATAACTTTTAGTTATTGAACGTTTAAAATATTAAGCATAAAGTTTCTATTTAATCATGTAAAATCTAATAATAAATAAATTGTGGTTAATGATTTACTAATTTTATTTTAAAAATTGAATTTTTTTTTAATTTTAATTCTCAAGAATTGTTGCTAATAGCTAAATTTAAATTCATTACAAATATACATTCTATATTTATTATCACAAAGTTTTGTTTAACTTATTTTTTTTTCAATAAGAAACAACTAACAGATAAAAAGTATTTTTATAACATTATGCGACTTATTCACAACAAGTTATCAAAGGTTTATAAAACACCGTTTGTTTGAAAAAAATTGCCCTATAAACCTTTGATAAATTGTAATGAATGAGACCCTATAAATATTATTTATAAACATAATGTTATCACTATTTTTTTTAAACACAGTTATTTTATTGTATATTTCTGTAGTGATTTATAAAACAAATTTAAAAATTTGTTAATAAAATCATAAATGTATATATGCTTTCAAAACAAATATTAAAAGAAATAAATAATTTTGTATATTTTTTATTTATGTATATTTATATTCTATGCATAAAAACATGAAAAACGTTTGTGGCTTCCCCGGTGATAAAAAATATTCACTACTAACACTTACAAGTGACTGATTACGTTAAAACGAAATTGTATTCTTATCTTGAAATATATTTCTAAAGATTTTAATAATTTTGATAGAGTAAAATTAAAATGAAAAAAAAAAAAAAAAAAATTATATACATAAGTATGTATTTACGTATATTACTTGTTCAGATAGGTATTTAAAAAAGTGCGGACTTTCCGCAATGACTATTTAAAATTTTTTCTTTTAAATTTATATAGTTTTTAATTAATCAGATTATACATGATTATAAATGTAGTATGTATATAGATAAAATGATTTTAAAGTGATTTATAGCATTTATTAGCGGTTATTAATTAAAGTTGAATGAACAAAAAAAGAAAACTGAAGTAAATTGAAATCTAAATCTTGATATTTTTACAATTGCTGATAAATATTTGATTTACATTTTAATTAAGTGTTAGATTAAAAAAAAAAATAAAATAAAATATTGTTGTTCTAGCAGTTTAAACTACATAAATTTTTAATACGGGGGTTCTCTATTTAGGTCCAAATCAAGAAATTGGGTAACTTCAATAGGGTTAGTACTTAAATCCATTGGACTATGTGAAATAAGGTGGGCTGGACACTTGAATATGTAGTGGCTATGATACCCACTACACCCTGTCTACATTTTGGAGGCGGCACGGTCTATGCGGGACCAGTAGGCGTTGAGCCTGATGCTCCATACCGATCTCAGTTCTGCTAGAGCAACTCTTATCTATTTCTGCTATAGGCGTTGGGCAACCTCCAAGAACGACATTCATGTGGTAACCTGAAACCGCGGTATTGATGGCGTTTCTATGTCGTTCAAAGCCGCTGTACAGGAATTCTGATCTAAGAGATCCTGCACATATCTTCGTATGATCTCCTCGTATACACGAAGGTCCTACCTGGCATGCCTTGGGGTTCGTATTAAAATATTGTTAACAAGGCTGATGATAAACCCAGCAAAAACATTCAATGAAAAGAAGCACAATAGCATTTTAACACATTCATCTCTATTCTGTATTTCAATTCGAATCGAAATTTTCTCCGTTTGGCAAATTCGATATTCTGCATTTCGATTCGAAGCTCCGTTAATAAAATAACAACTTATAAAAATGTAGCATTGAAATTAAATGTTTTTCTGTTGGGATATTAATTTTCGATAGTTACATAACCGAATGCCGAAACGTTATCGAAACAGAATAGCGGTGATTATTGTGATTATACAGTTCGACAATAAGTCAATGAAAAAGACAGTGATTTCTTTCTTTCATCACAGTGATTTCCAACTGGTTGGTTCTTTCTTTCATCACATATGTGCACTTTATAAACGAGGGTAAATAAAATCGTCACTTTAGTTCTCCTTTAGTAAGCGAGAGAGTGGGCACTTGAAAAAGCAATCTTAAGCTGCTGTCTCTTCGTAATCTATGGGGAGGCGATTGACTTCCTCGTAGGATAAGCACATTTTAAAAAAGCTAGTTATCTAAGGCTAAATTATAAGTACTTAAGTACATAGTTATTTGTAAGTTATAACTTCACTTCTTCTTAGTAATCCAGTTGGTATGCTGTATTCTTTAAAAAGTAAGCCCTTGAGCAAGTACAATGCATTAACTTGATTTTGCTAAGATGATAAGGAAATTTGATTGGGGAACTGTATTTATCGAAAAAAAATCTTGTCTTTTCTAGTATAATGGCCCACTTTAAGTTGGATTAAGCAGTGAGCAAAAAGCAAGACAATTGATAACAATTTATTTTTTAATTAATTTTTTCTATGTCGATTGATAAATTGTTGTTTTTACAATTATTAAACAATTTTAACAAAAAAAAAAAAAAATTGGTTGATTACTTAGGCCGTCGTGTTTAACCCATATATCAAAGTATACATTTCCAAAGAGTCCGAGTTCCGCTGAATCCGTTTCTGTACTTAGAATTTCATTATCACATCTAAACAGTGTGTGTGATAATGTATCCTGAAGTAGACTCAACCCCTTAGAAACGTTTAACTTGATTTTATGGATTTTTTTTTTAAATTTTGTCGATCTGTTTTATTTTTTATTAATACAACTAATTTTTACTAAGAAATATTAAGGAAAATCTTTTAAAAACAGATTTTTTTCAACAATTTTTTCTTCAAGAAATATAAACGCCACTGTCGTCATTTTTAACTGCCATTTATTTGGCCATGTCATAAACTAACCGCAATAAAAAGTTTATTTGTTATTTCAATTAATTAAAAATTTTCAATATTTTCAATAACACTCACGCTCTCTCTTTTCTCAAAGCCATCAACTATTAGTGATGCCAACTTATTTTATGTTGCGAGCAATCAATTTTCGCTCTCTTTTGAAAAACCTAATGCGTTTAATTGAAAATTAGATACATTTAATTAATTATATTGTTCGCTTTGACTATGTGTCAATTCAGCTTATTTTGAATAGTTTTTAGATTTAGTTTTAAAACGAAAGAATTGTATATCTTTTCATTTTTTTTAAATCTTCCAATTAAATGCTTTTTTGCTTATATGTACATTAAAGTTAACAACATTTGTCACCGTTGGGCGTAAAGCGTAAAAATTGGGGTTGCTTTAATAAAAAACATAAAAATTTGGTATTTAATTACACAATAACTTGTTTTTTTATAATTTTGAGAAGGAGAGAGCGAGAGAGATTTACACGCAATTTATTTCCATAATTTATTTGGTGTTAAATAAACTTTCAACAAGTTAAACAACATTAAGACAATAGAAATTACTTATAGGAAGTTAAAAATTTTACTCACATTTCTTATATTACCGGAAATATTCTGTATCAAGGTTGTTAACAATTTATTAAATTTTTTCTTTTTATTTAGTTTTACTTAAAATGATAAAAATAATATTAATTTATTTGCATTTTTCTACGTCAAAAATACCAGTGACAAAATAAGTTTTAAAGTCGAATTAGTTAAACGTAACGTTATAACATTAAGCAACTTAACTTTGGGTAACGTAAAGGAATTGAAAATAATTTCTATAATTCTTGAATAAAATGTCTTCAAGTTCTCACAATTAAAATTATTCATAATTCAAGGCTTAATTAGGAACTGAATTCAATAATTTAGTTTGTATGTGTGTCATCTCAAATTTTTATCGATTATTTATTAAAATCAGGTCTGAGTTGGAGAAAAATTCTCGCGTCATCGCCAGTATTCATAGGCAGGATGTGTTTGTTTTCTGACTCTCAAGGGTATTTCGTCTCACTCACACTTGAGTGATACAATACTACCCAGCAATTCGACAAAGTGTCAGTGCATCCGAAAAATACAGTGATTTCCATTTACACCTGGTTGGTGGGCTTAATTTCGTCTTTTGTCACGAATGTACTTTTTGTAAACGAGGCTAAAGACAATCATTACTTTAGTGTGCTCTTTGTAAGCGAGAGAGTGGGCACAAACAAACTTATGCTTTTTGCTGTCTCTTCGTTATCTATAGGGTGACGATTGACTACCTCGTAGGACAAACACATGTTCAAATAGGTAGTCACCTGTAGGCTTGGAGTATCCCTAAATAATAGGTTTAATAGATAGGTCGGGACTGTCTGACAGAACTACTGGGTTTGATTAACTGTCCTGTTATGCATTTACTGGTATAAACCTTTTGCTAGCGTTTTACCACGAAGTGAGGTTATGTTTGAACTGGTGGAGACAATAGAATGCTAAAACCTTTTACACCCTGCTAGAGTCTTTTAAAAGTTAACTGTTTGTAAATGGGTTAAGTGGAGACCATTAAAACTTTTTACCTTTCTATATAAAGATATAGGTCGACTTAGAATATTCGGGCGTTTTTTTTATGAACTAAAAACTAAATAATCCAAAAATGTTCTTAGAAGTATCTTTAGTGAGAATGGGTTAATTGGCAATAGTAATTCAAAGATCATATTGAGTTTTTAAATAGATATCACAACATTCAAAATTACAAACAAAAATCTAATTTTAAACTATTTCAATATCGAAAATAGTAACTAAGTAATAATAGAATCTTCTGTCCCCTTTAAAAGTTTTATTTACTTTTACTAAAACTTTTATTAAACTGAGTGACAGTATTGTGACAGTTATCAGAACGGCAGACATTCTTTTAATTCTTCTTCTTTATCTTATTTGTCAAAAACAAAATGCAGTATTAACATGTCAAATAAGTCATCATAAAAAAGGTTCCCTGTAAGTGTAAATTGGTGGAGTATAATAAATCTGAAGGTCAATCAAATAAATAAATAAATAACTAAATGTTCATACATATGATGTGTGTATTGGTGCGCTTCCAATAAAACTTTAATTTATTTAATTTTCATATTAAATATTCTCACGTTTACATGTGATTCTAATAAAAGTTATTTGTATTGAGAATTATTAACCAGCAAACAAATGAAAACAAATTAATACATTTGAAGGTTGGTAACAAATTTATTTTTTATTCATTAGCTTTTCAAATATAATTTTAATATCTAAAAATCATAGAACACGCATTAATTTCATGCTTAAATTTAGGTGTGAATTTGTCTATAGAATTCAGTAAAATCATGTGGCAACTATATTAGTATATCATATCATATATATTTTTTTCCAATTTTTGACACTTAAAGCTCTAATTAGCAACAATAATATCTATGAGTTTCTATAGCAATATTTATTAAATAAATATTTATCTCTATGTCTGTCTGGTTTTGTGGCAAAAATTTAAACATTGAAATAGTACATAGCAGTCTGTCTGACAGGCAGACAGACACATGATCATTTTTCTAGTCCCACATCAGCTGACTTTAAAAATAATTTATTTGATCTCTTTTACGAGTTTTTTTCCCTACATTTTTATTTTTGCTTAAATACACATTGAATTTACGCAATTTGAGTTGATTGTATTTTATTTTCTTGTTTATTTCTTCGTTTTTTTTTTTCTTAAATCAACAATATAAATGATAAGTTAATTAAACAATGATATGAGCAGTCAAGAAATTTAAGGCTAAAGTTTTAGGTTTGGTTTCAAAGATAACAAGTTAAGGAAATTGAATAAATTGTGTAAATGTTTAAAATTTTTTTTAATGTTTATGTTTTATTAAAAAAATGCTAATTCTTTTCGATATTCAATGTTCAATTGTTCTCTATGAAAAATTGCAATTCTCAGCAAATTTTCGTTACAATTTGAGAAGAAGCTCCCATGAAGCTCGCCTATTCAACGGTGTTAAGCTAATTATACGATTTATTTTTGTACAAGCACCCTGAACAAATACTTGAGCTATCTAATCTTTAACCATTGCTGACCCGTTACTTGACTTTCGATATTCAAAAATATCACTTTTACAGACGAAAATGGGATGGTATCTAATACGTAATTGGCATAAAGATCGGTAACAGTGATACCTTTTTAGTTATAGGTTAAGCTATAGAGGGCTCACGACCATTTGCGCCTTTAAAGGAGTGACAATTTTTGTCCATGTACAAGGACTTTGCTCAAATACTTGAGCTATGTAATCTCTTACCATTGCTAAGTTTCCGAGATTATAAAACATCAGAGGAGAGGAATATGGGATGCTTTATATCTGTTGATAATGCAACAACAACTAGAGATGTAATCCATAAGTCGAACTACGAATTCATCAGATAATGCATACGCCTGGACTAGGCCTCTTAAAACTAACTAGTTTTCAAAGCTTAGCCTAACAGTTAATCTTTTTAGGAGTATTTGTTGTCTTTTTCCCCAATAACTAGGAAAAGACAAAGTTCGAAACTTTACTTTGCGGATCCCGTCCATGCAAAAGTACTTTGCTCTTGTGCTATATAGGTACGCTCTAACCAACAGCACCTAAACACGTATTCGTTACACCGAAATACGAGGCCATCAGATAAGGCCCGTTGACACTAACCCATTCCCAACGTTTAGCGTCACAGTCACTACTCTGCTGTGTATCAGTTGTCATTTTCGGCAACGGTAAAGAATTGATCCTGAAATATATAGATTTCACCTTTCCCGAAATACGAATAGATTAGGTCCATTGACAATAACCCATTTCCAACGCTTACCCTCACAGTCACTACTCTGCTGAGTATCGATTGCATTTTTTTTCAACAACAAAGAATTTATCCTGAAATATATATATAGATTTTATTCCGGGATTATATGTTATTTTTGACTATTCACTCTTTTTCAAACTTTAGACTAAGAAATCTAGGTTAAAACTGTCTTTGCCTGTCATAGTTAAAGATCTTTTGCAATGCTTCGCTTCATTTTTAAAAGTTGTATTAAGATAGACGTAGTTGATTAATAAAGTATTAAAGTTTCCTTAACCTTATTCTTTGAAATCAGTTACATCATAGGGTTCGTGGCCTTTTATGAGAGTGGTGGATAGTTGAACAATTTTAGCAAAAAACTGTTCATCGGTTTCAATGACTCCTTTTATAGTTGCCCTAGTTTTCATACCGAAAATAATGTGATGATCACAAGTGATAATTTTTCTCAATTTTAAGCAAAATTTCCGATCAAAACAAACATCATATGTTTGAAGTTAAAGCCACAAAATTATATTAATACTATATTTTATTTGATAACTTAATGCCATTTTAACTAATTATGATAAGGTTTGAGTTCTTATGAAACTTGACGTCATAATTTATGTATTTAGATAAAAAGAACAAAAAAAAAACTAGTATTAAATTTGATTTTGTTTATTTAGAGTCACATGCCATTTAATAAAACCTTTGGTACAAATATTAAATCCATTTAATTATATATATTAAATATTTGTTTTTTTTTTTCATATAAAGACATTTTCAGATAAAGCTAGTAACTGGTTAGAATAGATAAAAAATAAGATTAATTAATGAAAACAAATTATATTACGAAATAAATTATGAGAAAATTAAGATTTTTTTGTATTGAATATGAAAAAAGTTTACAAACAATAAATGAACATTAATGATTCCTAAACTAATAAACTTACAATGTTTTTTTTTAATTTTTATGACCAATATTATTATGATACAATAAAAAATATAATTTATATTGATTTTATTTCAGTGTAAAAATTAATAAACTCATAAACACACTGTTACAAGTTGAAGACATACAAATATTATTTGTTTTTATTTTTGGGAAAAATTTGTTTAATATAATAACAACAAAGAAAGAAAGGTCGGTCATAAACATCTCGCTCTCATGATAATAAAAAAACAACACAAAACTAAAATAGACGACAGTTTGTTGAACATATATGCATGTACATATATATATTTCTATTTGAATGCTAGACTGACAGACAGACAGGTTCAAATACAAACAAAAATTAAAAAAAAAAAACATTAAAATCACAAAAATAACCATAAAAACATGAAGAATTTGTTTCTGTTTGTTGTTTTTGTTATTTTTTTAATTTGGCTAAAATGTACGGTCGAATGGCCAACAAATATTAGAAAAAAAATAAATTGAAAGACACAGACCCATAGTACATTAAACTAGCAGATGACTGAGGTATATGTTAAGCTTTTACAGTGCTGGCAGGAAGTTTAGGTATATTTAAGAATACCTTACTTAAAACCACTAACTGTTGTTACTATTGTAAGAGTATCACTCTCAATCTCTCATAATTAAAAGTTGTAAAGTCCATAAAGTTCAAGATTTTTTTTAATTTGCCCATTGATTTTGATTAAGAATTTCAGAAAATGTATCTAAAATTAATCTATAAATATTCTAAATTTTATCAAAAATTCCCCGGAGATCGAGCATTTTACTGATCGAAAGTTCTATTGAAAACTCTCTGCATATATTATAGATTAAAAAAACTGATAATTTTATTGAAAATTGTATATATAAGGATCAAAAATTTTCTCTAAAGATCGAGAATTTTATTCATCGAGAGTTCTATCAAAAACTTTCTAAAGATTAGGAAAATTGAATTTTATTGAAACTATTATGTAAAAGGAAAAAAAAATTATCTACATATTAAAAATTTAACTGAAAATTTTAATTATGTATTCGAAACTCCATCAAGATAGAAAATTTTTATTGAAAACCTACTATATATAAAATTCTCTATAGAGAACTTTATAAAAATCTGCTAAGCTCGAGAATTTATTGACAATATTCTGGGTCAAGATGTCTATGGAAAATACTCTAGACATGCCAAAAATCTATATCGATTGAAAGTTTAACTGAAAATATTTAAAGATTAAAAGTTCGATTGAGACCTTTATGGAAAATTCTCTATCGACCGTGATCTTTAACGACAATTTTTCTAAGACTTGAGAATTATTGAAAACTTTCTGGGTCGTGATTTCAATGGAAAATACTCGAGAGATGGCAAAATTATATATCGATTGAGATTTTTATTGAAAATACTTAAAGATTAAATGTTCGATTGTTTTATGGAGAATTCTCTATCGACCGAGATCTTTAACTACAATTTTCGTAAGATCGAGAATTTTGAGACATTTCTTAAACATTTGATCGAAAATTTTATAGAGATCAATAATTCTATTAAAATTTTTCTACAACAAGTATTTTTGCAAATATATAATTTTGTTGAACATTTTAAAAATTCATACATGCATAAACATGTTTCTTTAATTAAAAAAATAATATAATTGTTTAATTGGCTTAACAGTTTTAATGATTATTAATTTAACCTTAATATTTTAATAAACTTCTTATTTTTTTCTTTTGCTATTTACAGGGTTTTTGTCTAACAAGTCTTCATCATGGGGGACATGTTCCGGAGTGAGGAAATGGCTTTATGCCAAATGTTTATACAGCCAGAAGCTGCATATACCTCAGTTTCTGAATTGGGTGAAACTGGTTGTGTACAATTCCGTGATGTAAGTGAAATAATAAAAAAAAATTATTGTCCTAATGCAACTAAAACTGATTAGAATCCTATTAAGTAAATACGAAACAAACATTTAAGGAAATGCTTACCTACTCTATTAGAAGATATGATTTATTAATTCTATTTTATCTTCACAGTTAAACAGCGGTGTTAATGCATTCCAACGTAAATTCGTTACCGAGGTACGTCGTTGCGATGAATTGGAACGTAAAATTCGTTACATTGAGGCCGAAATCAAAAAGGACGGCATTAACTTGCCCGACATTTTGGACGACATCCCCAAGGCACCCAATCCAAGAGAAATCATCGACTTGGAAGCTCATTTGGAGAAGACCGAAAATGAAATCCTAGAATTGGCTCAAAACGAAGTCAATTTGAAATCCAACTATTTGGAATTGACCGAATTGCGTAAGGTATTGGAAAATACCCAGGGTTTCTTTTCCGATCAGGAAGTCCTTAATTTGGACTCTAGCAACCGTGGTGTTGGTGGTGTTGTCGTAGATGATGCTGCTGCTGCTCAAAATCGTGGCCGTTTGGGTTTCGTTGCTGGTGTTATTAATCGTGAACGTGTCTTTGCCTTTGAACGTATGTTGTGGCGTATTTCTCGTGGTAATGTTTTCCTTAAACGTTCCGATTTGGATGAGCCCTTAAATGATCCCAGCACTGGTCATCCCATCTATAAGACCGTATTCGTTGCCTTCTTCCAAGGTGAACAATTGAAGAATCGCATCAAGAAAGTGTGCACCGGTTTCCATGCCTCCATGTATCCTTGCCCCAGCTCTCACACCGAACGTGATGAGATGGTAAAGGGTGTACGTACACGTTTGGAAGATTTGAAATTGGTTTTGAGCCAAACTGAAGATCATCGTAGCCGCGTTTTGGCCACCGTCTCCAAAAATTTGCCTTCCTGGTCCATAATGGTCAAGAAAATGAAGGCCATCTATCACACTTTGAACTTGTTCAACATGGATGTGACCAAAAAGTGTTTGATTGGTGAGTGTTGGGTACCCACCAAGGATTTGCCAGTTGTACAGAAGGCCTTGTCCGATGGTTCGGCTGCTGTAGGCAGTACCATTCCATCTTTCTTGAATGTCATTGATACCAATGAACAGCCACCAACATTCAATCGTACCAACAAATTTACCCGTGGTTTCCAGAACTTAATTGATGCCTACGGTATTGCTTCATACCGTGAGTGTAATCCTGCCTTGTACACTTGCATTACATTCCCCTTCTTGTTCGCTGTCATGTTTGGCGATTTGGGTCACGGCTTCATTCTGACCCTATTCGGTGGCTGGATGTGCATGTACGAGAAATCTTTGAGCCGCACCAAGGGCGGTGAAATCTGGAACATTTTCTTCGGCGGTCGTTATATCATCTTGCTTATGGGTATCTTCTCATGCTACACTGGTTTCATTTACAATGATGTTTTCTCCAAATCTATGAACATCTTTGGTTCCACATGGACTATTCGTTACAACACCTCTACGGTTTTGACAAATCCTTCACTACAATTGAATCCAGAATATCATGTCGAAGGTGTGTATCCCATTGGTATGGATCCCATCTGGCAAATGGCTGACAATAAGATTATTTTCCTCAACACCTACAAAATGAAATTGTCCATCATTACTGGTGTCATTCACATGATCTTTGGTGTCTGCATGTCGGTCGTTAACTTTGTTCATTTCAAACGTGTGTCCAGCATCTTCTTGGAATTTTTGCCACAAATTCTTTTCTTGGTTTTGTTGTTCGGCTACATGGTCTTCATGATGTTCTTCAAGTGGATCCAATACAACGCCAAAACCGAATTCCAACCCAATACCCCCGGTTGTGCTCCATCCGTCTTGATCATGTTCATCAACATGATGTTGTTCAAGAACACACCACCATTGGATGGCTGCAATGAGTACATGTTCGATAGCCAACCCAGCATTGAAAGAGTATTCGTATTCATTGCCTTGATTTGCATCCCCTGGATGTTGTTGGGCAAACCATTGTACATTAAATTCACCCGTAAAAATAAGGATCATGTAAGTTTTTATTTGTCAATTAGGATTGGACATTTTTGAACTTTAATTATTAACTTTTGCAGGCTAAACATAATGGTGAATTGACTGGCAACATGGAATTAAACGAAGGTGAAACTCAATTGCCCACTGCCTCTGAAGGTCATGAAGGTGGTGCCCACGGTCATGATGATGAACCCATGAGTGAAATTTACATTCATCAAGCCATTCACACCATTGAATATGTGCTCAGTACCATTTCTCACACTGCTTCCTATTTGCGTTTGTGGGCCTTGTCTTTGGCTCATGCTCGTAAGTTTCTTGGTCACACAATGAAACGCTGAAACATTTTATTAATTATTTTTAACATTTACAGAATTGTCTGAAGTATTGTGGAACATGGTGTTGTCTTTGGGTCTTAAACAAAAGGGCTATGGTGGCGTTATCTTTGTTTTCTTAATCTTCGGTGCTTGGTGTCTCTTCACTTTGGCCATCTTGGTTATGATGGAAGGTTTATCTGCTTTCTTGCACACCTTACGTTTGCACTGGTATTTATGATTTAATTTTATTATTTTTAATGTAAAATTATTTATTTTACCTTCTTTTCCTTAACAGGGTTGAATTTATGAGCAAATTTTACGAAGGTTTGGGTTATGCCTTCCAACCTTTCAGTTTCAAGGCCATTTTGGATGGTGAAGAAGAGGAATAAGTTTAAGTCCGTTTTTTAGTACTTTTAACTTATTTCCCATATTCCAGTATTGGTGGTACTCTTCCCACTATGTAATTTATCGTTTTTTGTTTGTTATTTAAAAATTTATTTCATTTTTTTGTTTGTTTAACTTTTTCTGTCCACTTTGTTAAATAATTGTTAATGTTTATTGATATTAATAATCGTTATATTTGAAAAAAGCAATATATATAATATAATTAAAAGATTTTATTTCAATAAAAACATTTTTAAAGAAGAGAAAGCAGCAAGAAAATGTTGAATTGTTTAATTTTTTTAATGATTTTCTTAAAAGTATTTAAGAATAAATAGTTTTAGGATCGATTTAGAGTTAGATATTTAGGTCCAATCTTTAGGTGAAGGATTAGGGATTAAATTAATCTTTCAAAAATGTTTTTGATTACTGAATCAGCTAATTTTGTTTGCTAGTTTAAGCGCCCAATAGAGGTGGTTTAAACTTGACCAAGAAATGCAAAAGTATAAACAGCTGATGCAATAAAGAAATAATAAAATTTTTATTAAAATAAACATTAATATGTTTGATTTATCGATACGAATAAATTATGGGGACTTCACAATATATTTTTTTGTTTTTAATTTAAGTTATCAGTTATTTTCATATTACCTTTACAATTGTTTTCTTCTTTTTTATAAAACATGCATTGTTTTGATAACAAACAGTGACGCTTTCTGTTGTTTTGTATGGCAACACTGTTAAGTTTAATCTTGTACTCAAAAACATTAAAGGGGATTAACATCGCAGCCGATAGGACTTTCACTAAGAATGTGATTAAGTTTTCGCGGGGTATGCAATTAAAAGCTCTTAAGTGAAAATTAAAAGACATCAGACATTTCGATTATGGTGATACCAGAGAGACATACCTACAGACATAGGGTATCTCTTTGAGAGCTCAAATTTGTAAGTAATTTAAGTTCGTTTACAGACCTTGATCCATGTTTCTAAGGAAGTGGTGGATTATCATCTATCTGTGCCTTTATCGGGAGTATGGATAAGCAATAGTCGGCTTTTTTGAACAAAATAGTCGATCTCAATTTTTCGACAAAATGGCGATTTGTCAAAAGTTATTTTATAGAACCCAACCGTAAACTAGAACTTTCTATAATTTTCATTAAGTATTTTAACGTAATTTACTATCTAGTTCTAAAATTCTTGGTCATTATATGTACTCTAGGCTTATAACCAATATTAGGTCTTATCACTTCGTTCTGATAACGAAAACCTGTTTCTCGATTTTCTAAAACCATTCCCAAATAAATTTTTATGCATTTTTAAAAGTAATTCTGAAAGTAGGTTAAATCTCTGCCTCGTTTGCCGTTGTCAAACTATGACACCTGTTTATATCAAAAATTTCCACCTTTGTATTCAAAAATTTAAAATTTAGTTAAGTTTGGAAACCTTCTTAACGCTCAGGAAAAAGTAATATACCTTTTCGATGGATATTTTTATACTTTATGTTGAATGGATACTGCCGTTTTAAAATTTCCAAAAATTGTATAAAAGTTTTAACCCTAATGTACTCGCTATAGTTTGGTGTCATACTAATAACTGTTACATTCGAAAGTAGTTCTGTGGTATCAAACAAATTTAGGCGGTCTTTAACCGATGATTGTGTTTTTCAGTTTTGGATTTAAGTTCAGTTAACTTTGTTAGGATTGCTAACTTTTCAATCAAAAACATAAACAATGACCAGCCATTTTTTGCAAATAATACTTTTGTTAAATGAAAAAATTTGAAAAAATGTTAAATAAACATTTAAAACTTAAATATACTTAAAATATTAAGTTTTTATATTTTTCCGAAATTATTGTTTTATTGTTTTTGTTAATTGTGTTTTCTCACTTATAACTTAAGTTTAATTCGCCAATACACTCAGTGAAACTAAGATAATAAGTAACATTGCAGTTTACTAAAAAATACAAAATATATATTAAACTAGGTTTAAACAAAAAATGTCGATTATCTTTATCTGAAAAACCCGCCCTAAATGTTTTCTTTATTTAACTTTACTGTTAAACTATAAAGTTCTTTTTTCGTACAGTGTATAATAAACAGCCTAAAAGTATACTTTATTTCAAAAAGTAAGTATAAACAGTGCTGCCGACAGCAGTGTTTTTTTCTCTTGACGTCGTTTAACAATAGCTGTTAAGTTAGGAGTGTTTTAATTAGAATATTATTTTGATAATTTCAAATTTCACTTCATTTTGTAAAACAAATTTTCACTTTAATTTGTTGTTTTTCATATAAAGTATTTATCAGTCACAGAATTCCTTTTCGATCGAAAGTGGAATTATCTTTCCAAATTTTCTTCTTCAAAAAAGAAAAATTATAACTTTTTCAGAATGAAATCACTTCATATTTTCAAAATGGAATTGACAATAATTCAAAGTTATTTTTTCAAAAAGTTTTCATCGATTTATTTACAAGTTATAATTGCACTTTCGAGCAGAATGGAATTCTGTTACAGGGCTGTATATTTGAACAAGTTTTACAAAAACCGAAATTTTAAATTTTAATTTAAAAATTTATAATTTTACAAAGAATTACGTTGTAAGCTATTAACACTTCCTGATTTTATAAAACTTTTCTCTAAATCAAAAAATTAAAATTTCTAAAAAAATCTGCATATTTTCTATTCACTATTAAAAAAAATATGAAAATGAAACTTTTTTCACTTTAAACTTATTTTGTCACTGGTCTAAACGTTACTAAAAATATAATTAAATAACAATTTTCTAAAGACCCAAAAAACACATGTCTTTAGACCTAATTAGAAAAGAAGATAAAAATTTTCAATTCCAACTAAACCGAAGGCGTCTGGTCTAATGTACTCAAGTGAAAAAAAAAATATCATCGACCATTTGCCATCCATTATATCATATGTATGTGGCAAAACTTGATTTGATTGATTTGTAAATGATTAATTATGAATTATTTTCCAATTAACACTTAATTTTAAATCACAACAAACAAGTTCAGTTTTTTTTACATTCAGCAGAATACAATTAATTTAATAGATAAAACCAGCAATTATTCAGTGAGGAAATGATAAGGAAAATATTTTATATATAAAATTATCTTTTACATAAATTTCTTTATATATATTTTTTCGAAATTTCAACATTTGATGGATAATTTCCAGAAAATTGAAAAATCAGTTGACTGGTTGCAGTTCAACGGTTAGGGTTATTTCATTTAATTTATTTTAATATTGGGAAGAGGAGTTTGAAAATTTTATATATATTTTTTTTGCTTAATTAAGGGTGAGTTTTAAAATATTTTAAATTATTTAAAGAAATTAAAATAATAAAAAAATGTTTATTTTACAGTTTAATTAACGGCTTCATCATGGGGGACATGTTTCGCAGTGAGAAAATGTCCTTATGCCAAATCTTCCTGCAACCGGAAGCGGCTTATGCCTCTTTGGCTCAGCTGGGAGAGAGTGGCTGTGTACAATTTCGTGATGTAAGTGAAATATTTTACTGCTTTTGTGTTAAACTTTCTGAATTATTTTAGTGATTTTCGGAAATAGGAGTTTAATGGGTGAAAGGTTTTATTTTAGTGATTTTCGGAAATAGGAGTTTAATGGGTAAAAAGTTTTTCAGAGACAGCTAAAACTATACAATAATCTAGTTGGGGGTTCTACAGCAATGTTCAGGCCTAAAAATTTGACTACTTCAACTGGATGCGTCCATAAATTCATTGGAAAGAGTTCATTGGAAAGAAAGAGAATTGGCTAAGCAGTTGAATATGTGGTGGGTATTATGAGGACCCTGACCACATGCAGGATATTCGTTGGGGATGGCACGGTCTATAAGTGACCAGTAGGCATTAAGCCTGTTGCTCCATATCGAAGCCTGTTGCTCCATATCGAAGCCTGTTGCTCCATATCGATCTTGTTTTCCGCGGCAGGTTTTCTTCCGTGTCTGCTATGGGCGACCTCCAAATACGACATTAATGCATTATCCTAAAACCGCGGAATTTATGGCGTCTTTATGAATGTCATTCAAAGCAACATCAATGATTTATTGTCAATTAGATTAGTTATATGGGGGTTGAGTCAATTTATATAAGGGCTAGATTATAACCTACAAAATACTGCATTGATATCGCAAACATAAAATGTAAGATATCTATTCCACCAATCTATCTAGACTTATACTGATTTGTGTATCTTTGTGAAGTTTCCGAAACCGACCTCTAACCTACCAAAGTTTAGATGAAATTTAAGAGATTGGTTGTTGTAGTTAGTATGTACTTTGGTGCCGGAAGATCACCTTTTTACCAACCTTACTAATTCACTTTACAATTTTCAGATGAACGAAGGTACAACATCGTATCAACGCAAATACGTTTCAGAAGTAAGACGCTGTGATGAATTGGAGCGTAAAATACGTTTTGTAGAAAATGAAATCAAAAAAGATGATCTAAAAATGCCCGAACTAAGAGAGATACCACCGGCACCCAAACCGCGAGAAATAAACGATTTAGAGGCTCATTTGGAAAAGTGTGAAAAGGAAATAACGGAATTATCACAAAACGATGTAAATCTTAAGTCGAACTTTTTGGAATTAACCGAAATGTTAAGGGTTTTAGAGAAAACGCAGGGATTCTTTGCCGAACAGGCTGTCGTGAATATGGAGTTGAATAAACAAAATGACAGTCATCATCACGAAGCCGGTGGTCATTTGGGTTTTGTGGCTGGTGTAGTGAGTCGCGAAAGAGAGTATGCATTTGAGCGTATGCTGTGGCGTGTGGCACGTGGTAATGCCTATGTTAAGCGTGCTCCCTTGGAAGAGTCCCTAAAAGATCCCAAAACTGGCAATGTTATGTATAAGACAGTGTTTGTGGTATTTTTCCAGGGTGAACAATTGAGAAGTAGAGTAAAGAAGGTATGTACTGGATTTCATGCCTCCATGTATCCCTGTCCCAATGAGCATGAAGAACGTGAGGAAATGATTCGTGGTTTGCGCACCAGAATCGAAGATTTGAAAGTGGTTTTAAAGCAGACCGAAGATCAACGTACTTGTGTTTTGGTGGCGGTCTCTAAACAACTGGCTGCCTGGGAGGTTATGGTTAAGAAAATGAAGGCTATCTATCACACCTTGAATATGTTGAGTCAAGATGTGACCAGCAAATGTTTGATTGGTGAATGTTGGGTTCCTACCCGTGATCTCGACAATGTGCAGGCTTGTTTAGCGGAGGGTTCTGCTGTGGTGGGCAGTACAGTACCTTCTTTTCTAAATGTGGTAGAGACCAATGATCCTCCACCCACCTACAATCGCACTAATAAATTTACCAGAGGTTTCCAAAACCTTATAGATGCCTATGGTGTGGCCACTTATCGTGAAGCTAACCCCGCTCTATACACTTGCATTACCTTTCCCTTTCTATTCGCTGTGATGTTTGGTGATATGGGTCACGGTTTCATATTATTTCTCTTCGGTGCCTGGATGGTTATATGGGAAAAATCCTTGGGTCGCAAGAAGGGCGGAGAAATTTGGAATATTTTCTTTAGCGGTCGTTATATTATATTGCTTATGGGTATTTTTGCTGTCTACACCGGTTTTACCTACAATGATTGCTTCTCCAAATCCTTTAATGTATTTGGTTCGACCTGGCGTGTGCGTTACAATAGAACTACCGTATTAACGAATGCTGAAGGTCTTACTTTAGATCCCACTTTTGCTACCACCGGGGTTTATGTTTGGGGTATGGATCCTATTTGGCAGTTGGCAGATAACAAGATTATCTTCTTGAATACCTATAAAATGAAACTGTCCATTATTTTTGGTGTCCTGCATATGGTATTTGGTGTTTGTATGTCGGTGGTGAATTTTGTGTACTTTAAACGTTATGCCAGCATTTTGTTGGAATTTTTACCACAAATCATATTCCTTTTGCTGTTATTCGGTTACATGGTCTTTATGATGTTTTATAAGTGGGTAAAATATTCACCCACCTCCACCTATGAGCCAGATACACCCGGTTGTGCTCCCTCTGTGCTGATTATGTTCATTAATATGATGCTGTTTAAGAGTAGTCCTACCTTGCCAGGTTGTGATGAGTTCATGTTTGCCAATCAATCCAAAATCGAAATGGCTTTCGTAATTGTGGCAGTGATTTGTATTCCCTGGATGTTGATTGGTAAACCTTTGTACATTAAGTACACTAGGAAACATAAACCAGTGGTAAGTTGAACTTCATTATTTTACGTAACCAAAAATTTTATCTTTACTTTCATTTCCTAGCATCCTGAGGATTTCACTTCCACCGATACTTTGGAAATGGTAGAAGGTGATACCGCTGTGGTGGTGGAAGTTATAGAAACTTCCAATAAAGATGCAGATGCTGGTCATAATCATGACGACGAACCCATGAGTGAAATATGGATTCATCAAGCTATTCATACCATTGAATATGTGCTCAGTACCATTTCTCATACGGCCTCCTATTTGCGTTTGTGGGCCTTGTCTTTAGCTCATGCTCGTAAGTTTTTGGTTTTTTCCCCTCAACATTTTAAAGACTTTGTTTAATTGGTTATAATTTTTTATCTTAAGAATTATCTGAAGTTTTATGGACTATGGTTTTGTCGTTGGGTCTGCAGCTTAAAGGTTATACTGGCTCCATAGGTCTCTTCTTTATTTTTGCCATTTGGGTTTTCTTTACTCTCGCCATTATGGTCATGATGGAGGGTTTGTCTGCCTTTTTGCATACTTTACGTTTGCATTGGTAAGTTAATTATTAATTTGTTTATTATTAAAAATATTTTAATTAATTAATTTTATTTTCTCTTTAAAGGGTCGAATTCATGAGCAAATTTTATGAAGGCGCTGGTTATATTTTCCAACCTTTCAGTTTCAAGGCCATTTTAGAGGCTGAAGATGATGATTAAGCAGTTAAAATTAATTGTTAAATAAAGTTAAATATTTGAGAAATTGTTTTTTTTTAATAATTCCCACCAGATTTATATATTATTGTTTAATTATTTTTTATGTTATTTTGAAATATTTCTCTTTAGTCTTGAGAAATAAACTCAATTATGCAGAGTAGGCAAGTTTTAAAAATGGCTTGCTTAGCCAAAAAAGAATTTACAAATGAGAAATACCCTACACAGAGGAAATAAGAAATATATAAACGTCTGATACCAAATTGAAACCAAAGTGTTTATAATTTTGTAATAACATCCCTTGTCAAAGTATAAGTTAGTTAGTTTAAAAGAAGATGTACATATATAAATCAAACCCAAATAAATACGCCTAGGCCTCTATCGGACCTGTTGTGCGCTCCTTAACCAGTGCCTCAAGTGGGAATCGAACCAACCACCTTGGGCCTACAAGACAAGAACACTAACCACTAACCTACGTATGTAGTATATGACAACGGAAGTTGTAAATAATATGAACACTTTGGTGTCAATTTGGTACCAAGCGTTTATATTTTTCCTTCTGTGGTCAAGCTGATGAAAATATATAGTTTATTAATCAATCGTTCATATTTACTTTTTAGTTATAATATTTTTTAATTTGATATATGATTTTTCAGACAACATGCAATTTTTTATTACAAATGTATTTTTTCACGCAAAATTAGAGATATACCCAGATCTGGAACGGGCGTTCTTTTACCAGTGTCTCTTGTGGGAATCGAACATACGATATCCAGTCTAACAGAGTAGAACAAGAAATTTCCGAAGGCACACAATTGTCCAATTTACAATCCGTGTCGTACGGTTGTATCGTAGTATGTTGTATTTTCTTTATTATTGATTTGTTTTCGTTTAAAAATTTTATTTTAAACATTTTTATGACATACAACGTTACAACGATACGACATCGATTGTGAATTGGACAAATATTAATTTAAATTGTAAATAACTCCAAAGTCGACTTAATCCAGTAATATTTTCTTACGCTTAGCTTCAAAGCACGCAAATTTTACGCGTTTCAAAATTAAAATAACCCTCAATAAAACTTGAGAATTTTTCAAAAATAAACAACACACCGTTTTAACACGTTTTTGAACTTGTTTCCACAAAAAATGCAGAAAAAAAACCAACAACTAAACTTCAATGAACTCTCTTTTACAACAAAACTAAAAAAACATACTCAACTTTAGCTGAGCCAGCGAAAGTAAATTAATACCACGAATCAACGAATTTCTATATAAACTTAAATTCTACTTTCAATTTAATTAAACTAGAACAATTATTAATAAAAAATAAAACAAATAAAAGAACAAATAGTGACAAATTAAACATTAAAATAACAAGAGAAAACATTTTTCCTAAAACAGTTATATTAATAAAGTGCAACGATAAAGTGTTACAAAAATTTAAAAATATAAATCTGAAAGAGCCTTTTCGACATGTCCTGGCTCCGAAGTATATTTTTCTATGCTGGATTATTGCTGTTCGCTCATTATGCTATTGCTGATGTTATAGTACAATTGAATATAAATCGTCCCATTTATGATGTCAGTGATAAATTTATTAGTTTTTCTATAAAACCAGAGGATTTATATAAAGCTTTAGATGGTTCTAATAGGTGAGGTGTTAATTTAAAATCGGAATACAAGTGCAATCAATATTAATTTTTTCTTATTAATTTGTGTTTATAGAAAAACCATAACTCGTATGGCTTCTATGCTGAGCCATTCGCATGTTAAATTTGTGGGTGATTTTTATTTTGCCTCTAAAACCGAGGGCATACGTTTGAGAAATCCAACGAAAATTGTTTGGAAAGGTTTTAATAAGTGGACCAAGTATGTATTTTTCTTATTATAGTAAGACCAGGTTGTAAGCAAAAAAATAGTCAAGACTATAGCTTATTCTATAGTCAAGCCTTAGCTCAAGACTGTACTCCATAGTCCACAGTTTAGACTACAGTGAAGGCTATAGTCTATAGTCAATTCTATACCCAACACTATTGTCTATAGTCAAGGCTATCGTCTTGAGTCAAAACTATAGTCTATGCCTATAGTCAAGGCTTGAGTCAAGGCTATATTCAATTTCTGTTTAGTTAAGACTAGTCATGACTATAGTCTATAGTCAAGGCTATTGTCTTAAGTCAAGACTATTTAGTCTTTATTCATGACTACACTCTATAGTCAAGGCTATCGCCTTATGCCAAGACTATATTCAAATTTTATAGTCAATACCAATCCAATCTATATTCAAGACTAATCTAGTCTATAGTCAAAAGTAGCCTTGTTTTATCAAGACTATATTCAAGTTCTATAGTCAGGACTAGTGTATAGCCTATAGTCAATGCTAATTTCTTAGGTTAAGTCTGCGTTATTCTAGACTATAATCTTTAGCCAACACTGTAATCTAGTATATAGTCAAGACTATAGCTTAGTCCATAATCAAGACTATTGTGTGGCTATATTCTAGTCCATTGTCTAGTTACAGTTAAGACTATAGTCTAGTCTATAAACAAGTCTAACAAATAATTTCATTTGTGATTAACTAACAGAGCCGTAAATTGGTCGATGATAATACCAGTACCCTATAAGCCTGATAATTGGGATGCCATGCAGGCTTTGAAAATATTAAATACTTCTCATATGGTGGGTATAGATGAAGCTATTTGGCAGTTGGGCACAGGTATGCATTAATATCTAACGATATTTCAATTGATTTACAAATAACATCTAAAATATTACAGATTTCGGTACCTCTCGCGCTGCAGACTATGCCAGTGAATTGAAGACATTTAATTTGATGGTAGAATCATTTAGACAAACTGTTACTAATTGGCAAACAATGGGTGCTGATATATCGGCAGGCAGTAGTCCGGATGAAACTAAACGTTATGTTGAACTGTCTAGGGATTTGAATGTAGCCTATGGATGGATACAGTAAGTAGTTTTGTTTTATTTGAAAGATATACAAACATCTAAACTTTTCAAACATATTTCCTCTTGCAGATCTGGTGATATGTTCTCGAGTGTAGGTTCAGCCATTTCCGATCGTGATCCGGCTCTTAAAGTTCTTTTCAAATCAAATGTTCCCGTTTGGTTGTCTCTACCCAAAAAGAAAGTCCTCTCAACACACCTAGATGATGAGGTTCTCGATGGTCTCAGTTGGGCTCAAACTATGGGTGATGCTGCCAATGTGGGTTTTGAATCCATATTTAAAACTCTCTCCCTCGATGATTTAGAAAAACCCAAATATGGTTTCTATGTTACGGCTCTGTTCAAGAAAATAATGGGTTCTCGTGTTTATCCAGCTCGTCCTTTGGGTGTATTTGGTCGAAATAATAAATTATATACTCATTGCGCTAATATGGTATCGGGTGGTTTGGCTTTTATGGTAGTCAATAAACAAGAGCTACCTTTACAGATTGCCATAAGATCCATGAATAGATTGCAGGATTCCGAGGTGTGGCAATATGCTCTGACCATGTCTAATGGTCATGTTATGTTAAACAATAAAAAATTGTCGGTAAATACTACTCTCATACCGGAGATCAGGAGGAAACATACCAAGTCCATGTTGCAATTAAAGACGCCTGGTATGTCGGTGAGTTTTTGGGTTTTACCCAATGCCAACTTGGAACACTGTCAATTTACTGAAGTCGAGACTCCAGTAGTGCCAGCTGAAGAGACCAATCAAAAAATTAAACGTTATTCATCCACCGATCGTTTGTTAAAGGAATTAATTAAAGAATCCGCTAAACCACCTCTTTCACCTTTGGCCAGTCTTATAAGCAGACATCGTAGATCGGTGGATAATGAAGACAGATTTAAACGTTTTGTTTTAGAAGGCAATAGGGATGAAGTAAAACCTTTGACCAATTTTGCCGAAAACATTGTACAAGAAATGAAATCTCCCCTGAAAAGAGATATTTTCTCACCTGACCGAAGAATATCGGCCTTAAATTGGTTGGGCAACATTTTCAAAGAACCCTTTAGCTTAGATTTGCCTTTGTTAAAGAGAAACGCACGTCAATCGGATACCTATACAGGACCATTCTTTATGACACGCGATGGCAAGAAGACAGCTTTTACTAAAAAGATCACTGAAATCAGAAAACCCGAAAAGAAAGTTAATAAACTTCCTCCCGACGATCAGGAATTTGATGAGGAAAAATTTTTTAAAAATGTGGGCGTACAACCCGAACCGGATTATGTTCGTGTGCCCGAAGGAGATGTGTTCTTGAGTAAAATTGCCTCTTTAGATGGTGACGAAACAGATGAAGAGCTAAAAATTGAAACAAAAAAGTCCAATAAAGCAAAGACAAAAACTAAGGAAATTGTTAGTGAAATGAAACCTTTACGTCTATTACCCACTGAATTCTTTGAAGCCTTACCTGCCAATCCCATTCAACCTGTGGCAAATAAGTTGAACATTGGTTCTGCCCTAAATTCTCTGCTTTTCTCTGAACCCTTTGGCAAGAAATATGGCAAATCTAACAAAGCATTTGCCAAAAATTTTGATTTAAAAGAAGATCCCATTACCACGGAAATTGTAGAACCAGAAATCCATAAAGATCTGGATATAGATACCGAAACTAATGATGGCGATGATTTTGAGCAGGCTCAAATCGATATAACCCAAAAAGCTTTAAAGAAGAAAGTATCACAAGAGGAAGTCGTTGAAAGTAAGGAGAAAGATGTAGACGATTTATTAGATGCTGGCGAGGAAAAGACTTTGGAAAAAACTAATCCTTTATATTCCAACAATTTAAATTTATTTGGTGATTCCTCCAAAGGCGAAGCAGAAGAGGAGCTAAATGCCGACACTAAATCTGTACAAACTGATAGCTCTACCAAAAGTAAATTTGACGAAATACCCTGGTGGGATTTATCAAATACACGTTTAAAGCGCTCTCTAGACACTCGTTATCCCGCCGATTCATGGCGTAATAATATGATCAGTAAAGATGAGGATCCCATAACAGCGGCCGACGAAATGTCACCAATACGTTTGCGTCATTTTGAACATAAAGTCGAAGAAGTTGTACGCTCTACTAACAATAAAAATAATAGAAACGATGACGACAACGATGATGATGGTTCGATTGGAAAAAGGATTGTTAAGACCTTTAAGGAGCAAGTAACTAAGTTAGTGGATATTTTCTCGCAACATGTTAGTGAATGGTATAATACATTGACCAAACAACTGGATAGTCCAGATGAAAACACTACCGAAGGAAATCGTATAGCGTAAGCTGAATTTTTATTAAGACGGAGGGGGTATTTTTAAGAGAAGAGAAGTTGGAGTTAAAATTGTAGTTATTAGAAAATATGTATATTTGAGTTATTTTTAATATTTATGTTATGTTTACAGTTAAATTATCTACTAAAATTATTTATTAATCTTTATAAAACATTGGTGAAGTAATTGTGTAAATAAAGTATATGAAATCGTTTTAGAATTATGTAATGTTATTTAATTTAATTTATTGTGATATTGTGAGCGACCATAATGCATAAAGTCCTTTATTAAGCTATTATTTTTCAAAAACTCTGGCGAGAATAAAATATTGATCGACTATAGTTATTTATTTAGTTAGTTAGTTAATTTATATATTAGAAAGGAAAATGTATGTTATATTAGATCCGAAGAAATATAACTAGTCCACTATCAACTATAATACTATCAACTATCTGGCAGATCAATTTTGAAGGAATTGAACTATATTTGAAGAAGTAGCGCAATTTCTTGCTTTAATATGTTTGCTTTAATATGTTACAACGACAGGTAGTAGTTTAATCTACAGATCTTGACTTTAGAACAATTTAAAGTCTTGACTATAGAATAATCTATTGTCATGACTATAGAATAGTTTATTGTCCTGACTATAGAACAGTCTATTGTCTTGACTTGGCTATAGAACAGTCTATAGTCTTGACTATAGAACAGTCTATAGTCTTCACTATAGAGCAGTCTATAGTCTTCACTATAGAACAGTCTATAGTCTTTACTATAGAACAGTCTATAGTCTTGACTATAGAAAAGTCTATAGTCTTGACTATTGGCTAAAGACTACAGAGCAGTCTATAGCTTTGACTATATACTGTTCTATAGTCTATAGTCTTTACTATAGACTAAAGAACAGTCTATAGTCTTGACTATAGACTATAGAACAGTCTATTGTGTTGAATATAGACTATAGAACAGTCTATTGTCTTGCCTATAGAACAGTCTATAGTCTTGAATATAGAACAGTCAATAGTCTTGACTATAAAACAGTCTATAGTCTTGACTATAGAACAGTCTATAGTCTTGACTATATAACAGTCTGACAGTCTACAGTCTTGACTATAGACTATAGAACAGTCTATAGTCTTGACTATAGAACAGTCTATTGTCTTGCCTATAGAACAGTCTATAGTCTTGACTATAGAACAGTCTATAGTCTTGACTATAGAACAGTTTATAGTCTTGACTATAGAACAGTCTATAGTCTTGACTATAAAACAGTCTATAGTCTTGACTATAGAACAGTCTATCGTCTTGACTATAGAACAGTCTATCGTCTTGACTATAGAGCAGTCTATAGTCTTGACTATAGAACAGTCTATAGTCTTGACTATAGAACAGTCTATAGTCTTGACTATAGAATACTCTACAGTCTTGACTACAGAATACTCTATAGTTTGACTCTAAACCTTAAAGAATCTTTAAGCTTTAGAGTCAAACTAATGATATTAATGTTATAGCTAAGGAAATGAAAGAATAAGAAATACTATTTGCTAATATTACTAGTTTTCATTGAAAAAGTATTAATTTCGATCATATTAATAAATACAAACACATATTTAGTCTAAAAGCTTTTATAATTCTAATTAAATATTTTTCTATAAAAACAAAATTGTTTTTTTAAGATATTAAAATTGTAAAATTAAAATTAAAATCAAGAAAAAATCTTCTTAACATTTAAAGAGAGATTATAAATCTATCTCTCTCTTTTTATAATTGAAAAGAAAAACAAAAGACTTAAACAACAAACTTGCTCAAGCATAATAAACAAGAGATGAAATGAAATCTTAATAGTTATAATCAACTAATGATCATTATTACAAAAGCCCTTTTTTAAACGAAAATTAAAATCAAAAGATAAACAAATAAAAATACCAAAAACACAATAACTACAATAAATTGAAAATGAGAAAGAAGAAAAAATAAAAAATTTATAAAAAAAAAACTTTTTTAATTTAACTCCCAGCTAAGATAATTTTGCTCTCTTGACTGTTATAGCCATGCAATCTCAGCATATTGATCGTAAGCAACAACAAACAACCTGTTGTTTTGAGACGAAGAAAAAAAAACATTAATATTACAACAACCAAAAGACGTGGCTTTTTATTATTATAAGTATATTTATTGTTAAAGTGGGGTTTTTGTTGTAGTAGTTGTTGCTATTAACTGGGTTTTGTGTAAGATTCACTTATAGAGACGCGGTTTAATACACTATTTTTCACCAGTCTTATACAAAACGTTCAAGGCGAAGGTTGTGAAAAAAAGTTTAGATTAAAACTTAAAAAAGAAAGAAAATTAAAAATACTAATTTATAGTTAATTATTATAAAAAAAATATATAAGGTAAGTTAAGAAGTGGTTTTAAGAAAAAGTTAATATATATAAAAAACAAAATTAAATACAAAAAAATTGACAGTGAATTATAGTTAAAATTAATTTGCATATTATTACATTAAAACCCAAAAAAACTGTTAGCAAAACAATTACATACTCTCAGTAATATATCTTCGTTTAAATTTGCCTTATTTTATAATTAATTTCTTAATTAATTATTTTGTAAACAACAAATTCTGGAATTCTTAAAGAAAATTACAATTTTTTCTTTTTTACATATTTTTCAATGACGTGGAAGTTTTATTTATTTCATTATTTACGAGTTTGTACATCATTGTTCCCCCTTTTTCCTTAATATTTTTTTTCGTGTGTGTGTTCATTAATGATCATTATTATTATTAAGTTGCTGCTTCTGGTTACATTTTCTTCTTTATCTTTTATAGTTTTTTTTTCTTCATCTTTTTTTCCTCTTCTCTTCGACATTGAACTTTAATAAACTTTATTTTATGTAGAGATGTTTTCAATATGTATCTGTCATTTCGTTTCCCATACATATGTATGTACTATATACAAATTATTTACCAACAACAACTAATTCAAAAATTTCATAACAATTTGATTTTTTTATTTTTTAGTTGTAATCAAAAAAAAATTTTGTTTTTTAGTGAAAGTGTTAAATTGGACTTTGTTTTTTAACAGACTTCTTCAATTTTTTGTTTTGGTATTTTAAAAATTTTTTTGTGCTTCTGATTGTTTTTGTTGTTGTATTATCAATACTTTAACATGACAAAGGTATTGTATTACAAATAATTTTTAACCCTTTAAAGTCTATTTAAAAATAACAGAAATTTAAACTAAATGGTAACTATTAAGTGTCTTCATATTGTCATCATGTTCCGATGCATTTGGCCGACTGAACAAAGACATTTATTAGATAGAACCCGAAGTTAAACATAAAAATTATAACATTTTCAAGTCAAATTTTAGTCGAAATAAACTAAAAGGAGACCTCCTAATAAGGTCTTGAGCATAAAGATTTCGATCACGAAAAAAGGGTTCTCAAAAAATTTATTAAAACAAACACACACACAACCATTATCTTTGCTTTAATACTCGCTGAAAATTAGACCTAAATAGCAAACATTAAAGTTATGTCAGATCTTACAATGTTGTCAGATTTGACAATGTACTTACAATGAAAAATTGTTAGAAACAGGTTAATTAACAGTTCAGACTATTGTAATTGCTATCAAAAATTTTCAGTTCATATTGTTGTATTGCAAAAGGTACATTAGTAACAGTGATGTCAATGGAAATAATTACTCTGACAATAATGCCAAATAAAAATTGTCAGATAATTATCTTACAATAATTTGACAATGGCAATGTAATGTGTTTTACACGATTGTCAGATGTCTGATAAGATTTTTGTTTAACAATCTACTGTCAATGATTTCTATGACATCGTTTCAAGGTAAAAGTTTCTCTGACAACGTAATGTGTTTACACGATTGTCAGATGTCTGACAAGGTTTTTGTTTAACAATCTACTTCTATGATTTCTCTGACATCGTTTCAAGGTAAAAGTTTCTCTGACAGTGATGTCATTGCCGATGCTTAAATTTTAAACATCAGATAGTAAAAATTGCCAGTCAATTATCATACAAAAATTTAACAAAAATTGTCAGATAATTATTTTGCAACGTAAGGTGTTTACACAATTGTCCGATCTCTGACAAGGTTATTGTTTTACTGGTTCATAGACTAGACTGTCGCACTATTACGTCTCTATGGATTAGACTAGATAGGATGCTTACCCACCAGATGTGTTAGAGTCCTTTTAACCGATTCATATATCTCTTTAAAATAGTCTAGAATTAGAATATCACAGCAAAACCTCATACATGACATAGTTAATAGCCCATTTAAAATAAAACGAAGTACTTCCAGAAGAATAACATTTATCACCACTTCAAAAGTAGCAATAAGTGAATTTGTTTACCTTTTGTGTAAGTGAAGTTTATTGACTTTCAAAGAAGCGAAAAGAATCTAATATAAAATTACTTCCTAAGAATGACTTTAGATGTAGTGAATTTGGAATTAAATAAAAAGAACATTCTTCCTAGGATAAGCCTGTGTTAAAATCATTACTTCTTTAGGTCTTTTTCAGTTTTTCCATGGAGTAAATTTTACTTCTTTTTCGCTTTTTTGAAGTTCTTCTTTTTCTAAGAGTTTGATGACACTGTACCCTATTGGTCTGAATACAAATTACAAGGGTTAACATAGTTTTAAATCACTTACACTCTCACAATCACAATTTATGTAATGTAAATGTTAAACACATTTATTTAAATTACATTAACAATAACTTAATAAAACAAAATTTGTATGAAGATAATCCAAGAAATCAGAAAATCGCTTAAACTCACAAAACAAAACACCATGACATAGAAACACATAAAATGTTTTTTTTTTTATTTTTTTTTTTTTTTGTTAAGAAATCACTTTTCTGTTTAATAATAAAATAAAAATAACAAAAATTAATAAGAGAGCAAAATGTAAAATAAATTTAAACAAGTTTGCATAATTTAAACAAAAAAAAAAAAAAAAAAAATTATATAATTTTTGAACAAAAACCTTTAAGCCAGAAACAGAAGAAGACATAATAAATATTTAACATTTTTTTCGGTTGTTCACATTATACATATTGTTGTTGTTTGCATATTAATAAAAAATTAAATAAATAATTTTAATGAATATTTTATAGGATGGGCCTAATATTGGGTTGGTTGCCAGGCGATTATTATCTGCGTGATATTTGTATTATCGCTTTAATATCAGCTCTAGTGGCCACACTTTTAAGTTTGCGTTTTTATTTACGCATTACAGCGGGTAGATGTTTTACGGAGGTAAATTTCTTAAATTTTTTTTTATCAAATACCCCCTAAAAGCCACCCGCTCCATCCTTTTTATTACATTATTGAATTTGATTAAATATTTCTTAAAAGAAAAGATTTGTTAACAAAAAATTTCCCTGCTTTTGTAATAATTATAATTTGTATATAATTATATTATTTTATAATTAAAATGTTATTAATTTTAATTAATTTTTACGACATTATACTTTACTTGGTTGCTTTTAATTTTTTTGTTGGATTTTAAGTTAACGATTTTTTTTATTGCTAAGTCAGTTTGTTTTTTCGTTTTGTCTTTTTTTGTAGTTTTGAAGTGTGTCTAAAGCAATTTATGTTTAGTTTTAATTATTTTTTTTTTGTTTTTGACTGGAGGTCAGTGTCGTCTACCAAATTTAAGTTAAAGAGTTCAAGACTTTTGATCTTTTTTTTAACCTTTCTTTTTTGTGTTATTTATTTAGTTAAAATCAGGCAGCAGTTAAAATTTCGAATCTTCCCAGCAAAAAAAAAAAAAAAAAAGAAAGTACTTCCAAAGAAGCGAAAAAAGAAGTAGAATTTACTCCATGGAAGTTCTGAAAAAGGCCTGAATAATTGATGATTTTAACACAGGCTTGTCATAGGAATATAGATTTTTTATTTGATTCCGAATTCACTACATCTGAAGTCATTCCTAGCAAGTAATTTTTATGTGCTTTTTGGTTATTAGGAAGTGAAATTGTAGTATTATTGAGTACAATAATATTAGCTCCAAAATAAAATAGGTTCAATTCAAAAATTTCAGTACAAAATAATATACTTTAAATTTTAAACAAATTTGGATTCTTTTCGCTTCTTTGGAAGTCTAAAAACACCACTTCCAAAGAAGGTAAACGAATTCACTTAGTGCTACTATTGAAGTGGTGATATATGTTATTTTTAGGACTCTAGGTGTTATATTAGCATAAATATGCTAAATTTTCTTTAGATGGAATATGCCACGCCTACTTTATGTAGGCAGTTTATTTTGTCCCCAAGAGTTTACATGGACATGATGTCTATACAAAATTTGAGTACTCATGGATGTCAAAGTTGTTTCTAAAATTTGAGAATTCTAGCTTTAAGAGTTTTTCAAATGTAGGAATTTTTTGTTTTTATATAGGACATGCCACGCCCACTTTTTGTTGTTGTTGATTTTGACACCAAGCGATCATATGGATATTAAAGTTGTCTTTGCAAAATTTGGGGAATTAATATTGTAATATTGTATGTGGGCGAATTGCCACACCTTCTTTAAATTTCGATATTAATAGTTCCTTTTAGGGAAACAGGAAGACACTGTTCTTATATATAGAATTTGTATTCGTTATTTGTTTAATTCTACAAATGTTTACTTAATAAATAATTGCATAATTTACTATTAAATATTCAATGATTTTTAATAAAAAACATTTTTAATTTATTAATTAAAAAATAATATTTTTGTCTAGTTTTCATAAATAACTAGTTTCTTTTATTGACCAAAATCCAAATATATTATGTACATAAGCAGTTAATTTATCGATTTGCCAATTTTAGTAATTTGCTATATAAATAGCTTTTAGCTATTTAATGCAAAAATTATTATTTAAGTAAAGTACTTAAATATCAAAGTTCAATAAGTTTAAGGAATAATTAATATATATTTAATACTTTATCTAACTCATAAATGCGTCATTATAAATAGAGTAATACGTAAATAGTTTAATAAATATTTGTGGAAATGTGAGTAACGTCTTTTAGATTTGAGGTCAATCAATTACTTTAGTAGTAGTAGTGGTAATTGTAAGTGAAATTTATTTAATTCAAATTACTTTAAAATGTATAATTTTGTATATTTCAATGAAATTGTTTTTAATTGATAGAAAAGTATTTCGTTTATAAAGGTATCTAATATTCAATGAAAATTTCAATTACATTAAATTAAAAACTGGCTTGGTGGTAATGATTACATTTTCAATTACTTTTGAACTAATTGTAATTAAAACTTTACTACTTGCAATAACATGTAATTATATTTGAAGTTTTGACAATTATAATTATTTGTAATTACAATTAAAGTTTTGCCTATTACTTGTAATTGTTATAGAATAATTACAATTACTTGTAATTGTAATACAAAATTTAAAATTACTTGTAATGGTAGTAGAATAATTAAAATTACTTGTAATTATAATAGAATAATTACAATTACTTGTTATTTTTAATAGAATTATTAAAATTACTTGTAATTATAATAGAATAATTACAATTACTTGTAATTGTAATAGAATAATTACAACTACTTGTAATTTTAATAGAAGAATTACAATTACTTGTTATAATAGAATAAATACAATTGCTCGTAATTGTAATATATGTTTGCTAATTTATTGTTATTTTAAGAGAAAAATTAAAATAACTTGTAATTGTAATTGAAGAATTTCAAAATACAATTACTTATACTTGTAAATAATTGGAATTTGTTACTACTGAATTACACAGTGCTAGTAATTGTAATTGATCTTGTCATTAGTGGTAAGCACTTGCCACAACCCGCTTACAAGTAATTAGAGTAATACGTTAAAACAGTCATAGCTTCTATAGCTTCACGGAGAATGTGGCTAATGAATTGGAAAGAATTTATATAATGCATTACTTTGAAGACGTTATTAGACTACTTGATTGTATGTTAATAGGTAAGAGGTTGCAACTGAAAGTCTTAAATAATTGTAATTACTTGTAATTCAAAATAATAAATTGAAATTGAGAGTAATTGTTTTTATTTTGTTCAATTACACATAAAAAGTGTGATTGTGTTTAAAAAATTAATTACAATTACAATTACAATGGTAATTGTCGAAATAATTAATTATTTAATTTAATCCATTACCCATTAATGGTAATGTATTACCATTTTTTTCTAAAAAAGACCTATAAACATTCAATACTTTTAAATATTTATCATTAAAAATGTAATGCTTTCTTAATCAATTAATTTAAATCTATAAATCAAATATAATTGTACATAGCCTGACCCCTTTTATGGTAAAAAAAATTAACGTACGTCTATGGTTTTACTATTTTTTTAAACGACCTACTAACAAATTCATTTAAAAAAATGAGACATTTAAAAAACAATTTCTATTTCAATTGTTTTTTGTTATTATTGTTTTAACCAGTATTTAAATATACATTTTTAAATAGTCATGATTGTTTTTTATGCGTTTTGTCTTAACTACTAAATTAAGTAAAATGTACTTGTGTAATTTATATGGTCTTACAATGACCGTACTGTTTATGATATTTCTCACATGTTTTGTTTTTTTTTATTAGAAAATTACTATTATAAAGGTACTTTAATTTAACGATTATATTGTTGTATATCTTTAAAATAACAACTATTATTTTACGATTTGAATGAAATTTATTCATAATGGAATTATTAGTGAAATATATTAATTTCGATTAGAAAAAAAACTGGTTTAATTGTTCCAAAGAATTTAATGTAAAACGTATTAGTGTTTATTTGTTGAATGAATTACAAAATTTTTCAGTTAATATATGTATCTTTGAGGGAATGTGTTATAAGAAATGATTTTGTTTTAATTAAAAAGCAGGCTTGAGGTGTAGACATTACATTAAGTAATTCATTATAAGGCCCCATTACAATTACTTGTTTTGTGTAATTGAGCAATGTACAATTACAAATAATTTTAATAGAACATTTAGCAATTGTATGGATGTGCAATTAAAATTTACCAATTACAAACTAATTTCTAGTACTGTTAAGGGTTGGCGGTAATGAATGCATTTTCAATTACAATTACTGCAATTACAAATTACAATTACTTGAAATTGTAATTAAATTTGAGCCAGTTAAAATTTCTTTAATTTGCAGTTGAAAACATTTTAATTACAATTACTTGTAATTGTGTATTTTGTTCGTTATAATTATATGTAATTTGTAATAAATGATACCTCAATTACAATTACAAGTAATTATAATTGGTAAACTAATATTACAAGTAATTGTAATTGGTAAACTAAAATTGAAATTACAAAAAAAATTTAATTGGTTATTGACCAATTACACATTGCAAGTAATTGGAATTACAATTAGAATTAATAGTTGCCCAATTACACAGTACATGTAGTTGTAATTGACGATGTAATGAATTACTTTGTGTAATAATACCTGGCACTAACTACTAGTAAATGTAATTATAATAATCACAAGTAATTGTTTTTGGCAAAACTTCAATTACAGGTAAATGTAATTGGTAAAATAATTACAATTTAAAAAACTTTAACAACAAAATCAAGTAATTGTTGTGGTTGAGCTTCAATTATTCAATTATTATTCAAATTACTTTTTAGTAAAATATGACCCCAACCCCTAATTATTTTATATTTCATCCCTCGCTTTGGTCCAGCATTGCAAGCTCCCTCATATAATTAACACCCCCCATTTCAAAAACACAAAACTAATAATTTTCTCACATATATCTTTAATTAATTATTGCAGACAACTATGGAAGGAAAAACTGTAATCATTACCGGTGCCAACAGTGGTATTGGCAAGGAAACTGCTCGTGATTTGGCCAAACGTGGTGCTCGTATTATCATGGCTTGCCGTAATTTGGAAACTGCCAATGCGGTAAAAGGTACGGAACTCTTAAAGAAACCCATTATAATAAATAGTTAATTTTTTAAATTACTTTTTAACCAACAGAGGAAATCGTTAAGGAAACCGGCAACAATAAATTGATTGTTAAGAAATTGGATTTGGGCAGCTTCAAGTCGGTACGTGAATTTGCCGCTGATATTGTTAAGAATGAAAAGAAAATCGATGTTTTGATACACAATGCCGGTATGGCTTTGGCCTTCCGTGGTCAAACCAGTGAAGATGGCATTGAATTGACCATGGCCACCAATCACTATGGTCCATTTTTATTGACCCATTTATTAATCGATGTTTTAAAGAAGAGCGCCCCTGCACGTATTGTTATTGTAGCCTCCGAATTGTATCGTTTAGCTTCAGTTAATGTTAACAAATTGAATCCAATTGGCACTTTCCCCGCTGCTTATTTGTACTATGTTTCCAAGTTTGCCAACATTTACTTTGCCCGCGAATTGGCTAAACGTTTAGAGGGATCCGGTGTCACCGTTAACTTCTTGCATCCCGGTATGATTGATTCTGGCATTTGGCGTAATGTACCCTTCCCCTTGAACTTACCCATGATGGCTATTACTAAGGGTTTCTTTAAGACTACCAAGGCTGGTGCTCAAACTACCATCTATTTGGCTACTTCCGATGAAGTGGCCAATGTTCATGGTAAATATTTCATGGATTGCAAGGAGGCCACCTTAAATGCTGCCGCTATGGATGAAGAGAAGGGCTTAAAAATTTGGGAAGAATCTGTAAAAATGGTCAAATTGACTCCTCAGGATCCAAAGATCTAAGTTTAAATTGCCTAGAGACTGAGTGTAATATTTGTTTCTATAAGTAGGTTTGTTTTATATTAATTTGTAATTTGTGGTATTTGCTGCAGTCTTTTTAAAGAAATATTTACTTTAAGTTTTACTTTTTAATTACTTTTTTTTTAAATAAAGAAAATATGAAAAAAAGAAGGTTGAAAATTCGATTTCTAGGAATAATGAATTATTATTTTTCTTATTCTTAGAAGGCTTGGGGGTTATAATTATATTATCAATCACAATTACATTTGAAGTAATTGTAATTGAAGATTTATAAATTACAATTACTTCTAATTGTAATTAAAATTGTTTCTTGTAATGTGTAATTGAAGTTTTGCCAATTACAATTTCTTTTTGTTGTAATGTAAGCTTTTCCAAACACAATTACTTACAATTACATGTAATTTGTAATTGTTAATACTTAAATTACAATTACAAGTAATTGTAATTGGTAAGCTTCGATTGCAGTTGTAATTGGAAAAATTATAATTATAATTATTGTAATTGGTTATTGGTCAATTATACGTTACAAGTAATTGTAATTGGTCAAATACAAATTACAAGTAATGGTAATTGGTTATTGCCCAAGTACACATTGCACGTAATTGTAATTGAATATGTATAGAATGTAATGAATTGCTTATTAGTCAATTATACACTACAAGTAATTGTAATTGGTTTTAGCTCAAGTACACATTACACGTAACTGTAATTTATATAATGAATTACTTTATGTAATCATTACTCCCCAAGCCTGATTCTTATATACAAATCTTAGCCTAAATGCCTCCAACCGATTGAAACAACGGTTTTATATCTTTACTATCCCATGGGTTAATCCAAAATCAATTCCAGATCAAAAATTTGATTTATAGAAAATTGATAATTTTCATATGAACTGATTCCATAGAGTGTTTTTAATCTACTGAGTTCATAAGTTACAATTATGATTATAGAATTCTTTGATAAACTAATTTCTCCCAATTAAACCAGAAAAACATTTTTATAACTTTAACCAAAGTACATATTAATATTAAACTTATAACAAGAAATCAAGCGAAAAACAATCACAAAAATTTAATTTTCTGAGAACTATACAAATGAACAATTCACAAACGTTTTAAAAGAAATTCGATATTTTCAATCAAAAATCAAGTACATTTTTACAAGCAACAAAAATAACAACTACATGAACACCACGAAGTAAAATTACATATAAAATTTTGAAGAAAAAAATCAAACAAACTGGTTTAAAGCAGAATACAAAATTAAATAAAATTAACTCATAAAGGATATTAATAATATATCCTTCAATGAACACATATACAAAGATATTACAAATACTCTACCATTATCAATGATTATCAAAAGGGAATAAAAGTTCCCACACTCCCGAACAAGTCACAAACACAAAAGTTCAATCACTCACTAACACAGTTCAATACTCATACACACGAAAGCAGTGACATTTATACGCTCACAAACAGTACCTCTTACAAATACCTGTT
>NC_060952.1:9538899-9573899 GCF_022045245.1 Lucilia cuprina | reverse complement strand
GATTAAGTGTGGACTTGGATATATTTTATTGTACTTTCTACAAATCTAAATTGAAAGTTATGAACTATACGAGCCATGAAATTAATATTTGACAGCGATGTATTGATCGATCCTGACCCAAAATGGTAAATTTAGAGGGATCTTTTTAAGGAAGAGCCAAGAATCAAAAAGCTTTCTTTGGCAAACAAAAACAAGGATAGGAAGAAGAGAAATTCTTCAGCAATCAGTATATATAGACAATTAGTCAACATTCCCTAAAACATTTAAACTACAAAACATTGAATATTAAACCTGTTGCAAAACAAAAAAAATTATTATCAAAATACTCAAATAAAGTTTGGACACTCTTTGACACTGATTTTCAATAATTCCCACACTGTCTTCTAAAAAAAAGAACTACAAAATAATGAATAAACAAATATAAGTAGAAAAAAACACCGTTTTCTTATAGCTGATACATATATTTCATTAAAAATGTAGTCAAGTGTAAAGGCATTCGATGATGAAGATCACACTCGACCAATATCACATTACACGGTGGGAATTCTTTACACTGTCTCATGACTCTCTATACATGATCGTATAGTGCACAATAACAAAAACTATACTATCTCACTCTCAAAGCGGTAAGAAAATCAACGACGTGTGTGACAAACAACTGAGATTTAAACGTAGTTTCAACCGGTTTCAATTAAACTTCAGTCTATTAAACAATCTGGGTATAAATTACACAGTGTTGACAAAGTTAAGAACGTACAAAAAAAAATTATAATAATTTAATGAAGAAGCAAGAACAGCAAAGCATAGTTTGTCGTAAAACAAATAAAAAAAATTTGCTTCTGATTGTCAAAATGAATTAAAAATTAAATATAAATGAGAAAGTCTACCAGTCTTCGTTGAAGTTGGAATATGAAGTTAATATATAGATTGTATAAATAGAGTAAAATTTAAAAAAAAGTTGTAATACTTCGTCAATTTCTAGTAGTGATATCAGTAGATGTATAGTAGTTATATAGAAGAGGGAGGAAAGTTTAAGTTTCGAAAGGGCTGACCCAACAAGGCCATGATTTCCTTCACTTTATGGGCTGAAAAGAAGATGTAAACCTGAAATATCGTCTGTTTGTCCCTAATGGTTATCGTTATCAGATTGCTAATTAGCTAGACAAGCAAAAGAGTAGAGTTTAATATCAAAATAATGGATTTTATTGTCACATTATGCAGATTGTAGAGAGAACGAAGAATTCAGTTGCCACCAAATTTAAGACATACATTATGGGACTTATCCCTTCTATTACTCAAAGAAAGAAATATTTAAATAATTTAAAGATCAAGGGATTTATCTTTAACATCATATAACACCCGATCAAAGTGCGTGTTGCTAAGGTCACAATACTTAGTTGTTTTTCGTGGAAATAGGAGTCGTTTCGGTGTCTAGCTATCAATACTATTTACAAAAAATCAAGAAAATACTCTATCATTTCGCAGCGAAATAAAATTATATATTAGGAGTTCGTTTCCTAAGCCGTTACAAACGCGGAACAAAACCTACGATGTTACACTAGAGTAGTTTTGGCGCAACTAAAATCGGAATTTTATTACACGTTAAAACTTGGTTTGGTCCATAATAAAAGACATCATTCAAGATATCAGTCTTGAATGACAAAATGTTCAACGCAATGTTCAACTTCAGGGCAAATCGAATCTGAAACAGGCTATTGGGTATATAGATCTTGGTGATTTGAATAAAGAGCGAAAATAAAATAACTTTATATATACACGATCAAATGACATTAAAGTTCTCTCTTTCTCCAATATAGAGCGCTGATCGAAGTGTCAAAGTTTGAAAAATTTTCTTATCAAATGGAAGAGATAAGAAGTACAAGACAAAAAATCTTTTGGCAGAATGGACGGATATGCTAATAAGCTGATATAAAGGAGATTCTCCGGGTTCAATGCATTCCCCAAAATTTCATAAGTAGTGCAAGGTAATAAAAACCCAAGACAGATTGCAGCAATCGATACCGATCAAACCTTTTATCTGAATCCTATTGAGATTCGATCGATACCGATAGTTTTAAGTTACACCCTAGAATACTAATCTGAATCCTATTGACGTTCGATCGATACCGATAGTTTTAAATTACACCCGAGAATATTATGGCATAGAGAAAGCCCAAAGCAGCTTCCTGTTCTGCATGAACAATTTGTGGGTAATAAAACCCAAATTGAAGCAATCGATAGCAATCGAAACTTTTATTTGAATCTTATTGATATTTCGATTGATGATGAAAGTCTTACATTGGACTTGGAACATCATCGCATAGAGAGATAGATTATATAGTGTTTGGGAAGAATAATCTGAATCTGGTACGGATCTAGGGGGTGTGAAAAATGAAATTCCAAAAAAAGAAAAACAATAATTTTTCATACAAAATATACAAATGAGGAAAAAGAAAAGAGAAAATAAGTGAAACAACTATGACAGTATAGTCGGTCGTGACTAACAATATAATAACTTACAACAGTTATGAATATTAGATGTGATTTATTCTTTATATTTATTCATTGTTCCGAAACATTTAAGCAATTTATGAATGAAAATCTAATTTTCTGAATAAGGCTTTATATGGGGGCTAGGGGCAAATATGGACCAATCCCGATAAAGATTTGTGAATATATTTTTATTTATATAATATTTATTTGTGTTGAATTTCATGGTGATATCTGTGTTTATATGTTCATTTTGGACAATCAAGTAATTTTCTGAAGGGGACTTTGTATGGGAGCTAGGGTCAAATGAGGCCCGATCTTTATGAAATTTGGCAAGGTCATCAGGCTTGTATAAAACTTAGTTGTGCCTTTATCGTCCTTGGGTCAAATTTCATCCAATTATCTTAAAAATTGCGCACAACAAGGTTTTCATGGACAGCCAGCCAGCCAGTTGGTCAGACGGACGGACATAGCTAAATTGACTCAGAAAACGAATCTAAGCAGATTTGTTGTATGTTACAAACATTAGCACAAACCCAACATACCCTCCCTACTGAAGTGGTGTAGGGTTTAAAAACTGAAGTTCCTCCCAAAACGCCTGAGATATATCCGCGGCTGATCTGACTGATAATACATATTATAAGGCATAGAAATTCATCTTGGTTTGTTGAAAACAAATTATTTACCAAAATAATGTGGCACTGAATACAAAGACAGATAATATAAACTTTCCATTGTAGCCATTACAAATGGCCACAAATATTGTATTGGAAATACATATTAGCATTCTCTTGTACTTGTCTAACCATCTAACAGGCATTTAATAAAACTGGCCTTTTCCAACACATACAAAAATAGAAATGGATTTGGTTTTCTTTTGCATTTTTTTTTCTGTTTCGTCTGTGTGTGTGTGTGCTTTTTTTCTAATAAACAGACGCCAATATTAAAACATAAAAGCAAACAATGAAGCCCCAAGAATGCGCGCTAACGCCAAGAAAAAGTATTTCATTGATTTTTGAAACCAAAGAAATATTTTTATTTTGGAAAATGTTTTCTTTTTTTTGTACATCGTATTAAGTTGTAAACATGGAAAGAAAGGCGTAAAATTGAAAACAAAAATGCAAATGGAAATGTCAAACATTCGAATGTCTAAGAGTGTACAACATAGTAGTTAGTAAGTGGAAAGAAGATTTATGTAGAGAGCGATCATGTGAATATTAATTGTTGTTAAAAGGATATTATACATTTTAAGCAAAATTTTGCTTGTCGTCTTATCTTAAAAATGTAGAATTTAAATATATTTTTAGATATTTTAAGTTTATTTTAGAAACAATATGAATTTAAATGTTTTAGGTCTGGTTTTATGAAAATTAGTTCGGATCTTGCCTCAGAAGGGGATATTGTGAAGATTTATGTAGACAGCGATCATGTGAATATTAATTGTTGTTAAAAGGATATTATACATTTTAAGCAAAATTTTGCTCAGAAGGGGATATTGTGAGCAGCTTGGGTAAAAATGATGACCGCAGTAGTTCTTAGTTTGATAACAAGGTTTACATGAACGGACGGACGACTTAGCGGACAAGAAAAGTGATTCAGATTGCACAAACATCTAAAAGAGAATCCATAAAAACACCAGATCTTAATCAATTAACGCTACAACACGTGTATTTAAATAAACATGATTTGTGTAACAATTGTTAAATTATATCTAACACAAGAAACAATTTCATTTCACTAGAAGAAAATTTGATAAGTTTTCAAAAGAAGGATTTTCTGGTTGATGATTTTAACAAATTAAGTCAATAAAAAAAGTCAAAACCCATCACCCCTGACAATGAGACCACAGCATATATTTATATACATACCTACAAGATATTAATGCAGATAATTGAGAAAACTATTATTTAAGTACTGGATAATATGAAATTCTTTCTTTTTAAAAAAAAGTACCGAAAAAATGCCCATTTGTGTTTGTTTAAATTCTTAGGTGTAAAAATTATAAGGGAAGTTCTCTGTTAAGTTAATAATGGGCGAATGTAAGTGTAGCAATCGCAAACCTGTGAGGTGGATGTGGTAAAGGTATTATTATTAGGGTTGGTAATGTGGATGCGGTTTATTTTGTAACCAAATTTAATAGATAAGTTATTGTTATTAATTTGTAACCACAGTGTTGTGATTGATTTGAAAGTCTACTTTTTCTTTTCGAAAAAAAAACACAATATTTGCACAGGTGAATATATTAAAACATCACTCACACCTGTATTTGGAAAACATTAGTGTTATTTCTATAACCACCATCAAAAAAGCTGGGTGTATATTATTTTTGTCATACCGTTTGTAACACATCAAACCTATTTCGCGGTGGTCTTTTCTTTAAGCAACAACTTATCACTGTCTCTTTGTGTATCCATTGTGCGGTCCATTATACGTGCACTTTGCTCAAGTACTCGAGCTAACTTATCTTTTGCCATAGTAGCACCGTTGGGGAAGGATGGGTGTTATGACAAAGCTCATTCTAACCCCGACAATAATATCGCCCAACCACACTACTGAGATGGCTCTCAAATTCAACATTCTATTAATCCATAGTCATGCTCTGTAGTTTGTTTCGCTCCTAGAATTTAAGAACGAAGCACACTTTTCTTGCGGTTTAGGTTTCAACCACAGCCATTACATGGAACTCAAAGGAACTTGAACCAACTGATCAGCAAAGACAATGTCCTGTGGGCAAATGACCACTCGAAGTACCAGATTATGTGGTGCTCTGGTTAGACCAAAATCATCCAAGGTCAAGCCAAATATTGAAATGTAAACACCAGTTTATAGTATCGGCAGAATAGAGCAATGCACCAAGATTGCTCCATAACAGATCTCTCCTATAAGGTCCCATTCAAAAAATATCATTACTGGCTCAGAAATGCGAGTACAGCGATGAAATATAATATGAACAAGTTTTGTATGAGAAAAAATCTCTCTACTAACTTATCTGAGGATCAGTCTGTTATTAACCCTACCTCACATATTAGGTCCCTATCAGTAAATTACTTTAACGCTTATTACTTGCTCAAAAATGTGATTACAGCGATGAAATTCAACATAAAAAAGTAGTGTATAGGCCAAAATCTCTCTACTAACTTTTACGAGGATCGTGATCGATTTGAGCCTATCCACCGTATAAATTTCCCTTTGGACTAACTTTTCTGAGGATCGGTTTATTATTGGTCCTACCTCACATATTAGGTCCCTATCAGTAAATTACTTTAACGCTTATTACTTGCTCAGAAATGATAATACAGCAATGGAATACGACATAAACAAGTTGTGTATAGGCCAAAATCTCCCTACCAACTTTTGCGAGGATCTGGATCGGTTTAACCCTATCCGTTTTAAAAAAATACTTTATCGCTCATTACTAGTTTATTTTAATTCCACATAAACAAGTTTTGTAATAACTAAAATCCCTCTACCAAAGTTTGTGATGACTGGTAAATCCGGAGTCTCCAGATGTCGAGTTTTTGATCTCTCAAGGTTTTTATCTCTATATATTATACAATTTACAATTAAAATAATAATACGCAAAAACAAACAAAAATTTAAATCTCATGATGTTGACCACTAAATCTAAGACTCGCATCCTGGAAGGTTGTCGTATCGACCGAATTTTTCAATAGCATTTCGAGAAAATAAAATTTCATTGTGAATTTTACGCCAAAAGAAGCTCGTTTTTGAAAGAAACACTTTTGAAAAAGCACGTTGAATATCGACAAAAAGCCAAAGAAGAATCGGAACTCTTTGGATCAGAAAACTAAATCTCGAAAAACCTCTAGGTTCTCGCATCAAATTTTATATGGTGATAATGAATATGCAATTAAATGTTCCTCTTTGGACAAAACTCTTTCCAAAAACCGAAATAAAAAGATGGATAGCCGCAGTATTTCAGGGGACTGTATTCCTAGGCTAGTATAAATCATTTCATATATAACTAAATTTTAATTAAATGCAAACCTTTGAACTTTTTTTGAATTATAAGAATTCTTCTAACTTAATCTAAAATTTCACTTCTGCACCCACTCTGCTTCTACTGCTAGAGACATATGAAAATATTTTATTCTTTTGAGATAATTTCTTATCTCAAAATTAATATTCAAAATTTATTTTGCTAAAATGAATATGCTTTGTTAAATTAAACACAAAGTAATTAGTTGAGCTCTAGCATTAAGCTTAGAAAGAACAATGAAACTCTTCTTAATAATAGGTTTAATTTGTGGCCTTATTATTGCTAATAAGGCGGCGGTGATGCAAGGGAATTACGCTGATCCAAGTAAAATTTAATTAGAATTAAACTAATAGAATTCTAAATAATATAATTATTTTTTCATTTTTCTCTTTTTTATTAAAAGAACACCCAGGTAAATGTGTCTATCATGATATGATATTGTCGCCTGGTGAACATCCCTATTCCAAATGTGGGCGTATGTTGTGCGGTGAAACTGGATGGATAGTTTTTCATACGTTAGTTTAAACTTTCCTTTATGTGTCATTAACATAACTAAATAAATGTCTTTTGTTTACTTAGATGTGGCGCCATATTACCACCAGACGGTCATAAGTTGGGAAAACCCATTTATCCAGATGCAAAATATCCGAAATGCTGTGAAAAGCATTATATTCCAATTGAAGAAGAAAATGCGTAAAATATATAAAATTCCAAAAACTCATAAGATATACTAAAAATAAATCACTTTAAAAATTAAAATCGCTTGTATCTTTTCAAATAACACTCTAATTAAGAAAATAGTGAAAATTTGTAAAATCCGATAATTCTCATCAAAAATCGATTTTTAAATGAAAAATATAAAATTGGCTGTAACTTCTTAAATAACGCTCCAATTAAGAAAATAGTGAAAATCTGTGATCACTCATATTTCCCACCAATAATCAAGTTTTATATGAAAAACTTAAAATTGGCTGTAACTTCTTAAATAACGCTCCAATTGAGAAAATAGTGAAAATCTGTAATCACTCATATTTCCCACCAAAAATCGATTTTTATATGAAAAACTTAAAATGGCTGTAACTTCTTAAATAACGCTCCAATTGAGAAAATAGTGAAAATCTGTGATCACTCATATTTCCCACCAAAAATCGATTTTTATATGAAAAACTTAAAATGGCTGTAACTTTTTAAATAACGCTCCAATTAAGAAAATAGTGAAAATCTGTGATCACTCATATTTCCCACCAAAAATCAAGTTTTATATGAAATGGCTGTAACTTCTTAAATAACGCTCCAATTGAGAAAATCTGCGATCACTCACATTTCCCACTAAAAGTCGATTTTTATATGAAAAATTTAAAATGGCTGTAACTTCTTAAATAACTCTCCAATTGAGAAAATAGTAAAAATCTGTGATCACTCATATTTCCCACCAAAAATCCAGTTTTATATGAAAAACTTAAAATGGCTGTAACTTCTTAAATAACGCTCCAATTGAGAAAATAGTGAAAATCTGTGATCACTCATATTTCCCACTATATATGAAAAACTTTAAATGGCTGTAACTTCTTAAATAATGCTCCAATTGGGAAAATAGTGAAAATCTGTGATCACTCATATTTCCCACTAAAAATCGATTTTTATATGAAAAATTTTAAATGGCTGTAACTTCTTAAACAACGCTCCAATTGAGAAAATAGTAAAAATCTGTGATCACTCATATTTCCCACTAAAAATCGATTTTTATATGAAAAACTTTAAATGGCTGTAACTTCCTTAATAACGCTCCAATTGAGAAAATAGTGAAAATCTGTGATCACTCATATTTCCCATTAAATATCGATTTTTATATGAAAAACTTTAAATGGCTGTAACTTCTTAAATAACGCTCCAATTGAGAAAATAGTGAAAATCTGTGATCACTCATTTTTCCCACCAAAAATCGATTTTTATATAAAAAACCTTTCAATGGCTGTAACTTCCTTAATAACGCTCCAATTGAGAAAATAGTGAAAATCTGTGATCACTCATATTTCCCACCAAAAATCGATTTTTATATGAAAAACTTAAAATGGCTGTAACTTCTTAAATAACGCTCCAATTGAGAAAATAGTGAAAATCTGTGATCACTCATATTTCCCACTAAAAATCGATTTTTATATGAAAAACTTAAAATGGCTGTAACTTCTTAAATAACGCTCTAATTGAGAAAATAGTGAAAATCTGTGATCACTCGTATTTCCCACCAAAAATCGATTTTTATATGAAAAACTTACAATGGCTGTAACTTCTTAAATAACGCTCCAATTGAGAAAATAGTGAAAATCTGTGATCACTCATATTTCCCACTAAAAACCGATTTTTATATGAAAAATTTTAAATGGCTGTAACTTCTTAAATAACGCTCCAATTGAGAAAATAGTGAAAATCTGTGAGCACTCATATTTCCCACTAAAAATCGATTTTTATATGAAAAACTTTAAATGGCTGTAACTTTCTTAATAACGCTTCAATTGAGAAAATAGTGAAAATCTGTGATCACTCACATTTCCCATTAAAAGTCGATTTTTATATGAAAAATTTAAAATGGCTGTAACTTCTTAAATAACGCTCCAATTGAGAAAATAGTAAAAATCTGTGATCACTCAAATCCAGTTTTATATGAAAAACTTAAAATGGCTGTAACTTCTTAAATAACGCTCCAATTGAGAAAATAGTGAAAATCTGTGAACACTCATATTTCCCACCAAAAATCCAGTTTTATATGAAAAACTTAAAATGGCTATAACTTCTTAAATAACGCTCCAATTGAGAAAATAGTAAAAATCTGTGATCACTCATATTCCCACCAAAAATCGATTTTTATATGAAAAACTTAAAATGGCTGTAACTTCCTTAATAACGCTCCAATTGAGAAAATAGTGAAAATCTGTGATCACTCGTATTTCCCACCAAAAATAGATTTTTATATGAAAAACTTACAATGGCTGTAACTTCTTAAATAACGCTCCAATTGAGAAAATAGTAAAAATCTGTGATCACTCATATTCCCACCAAAAATCGATTTTTATATGAAAAACTTTAAATGGCAATCTGTGATCACTCATATTCCCACCAAAAATCGATTTTTATATGAAAAACTTTAAATGGCTGTAACTTCTTAAATAACGCTCCAATTGAGAAAATAGTGAAAATCTGTGATCACTCATATTTCCCACTAAAAATCGATTTTTATATGAAAAACTTAAAATGGCTGTAACTTCTTAAATAACGCTCCAATTGAGAAAATAGTAAAAATCTGTGATCACTCATATTTGCCACTAAAAATCGATTTTTATATGAAAAACTTAAAATGGCTGTAACTTCTTAAATAACGCTCCAATTGAGAAAATAGTAAAAATCTGTGATCACTCATATTCCCACCAAAAATCGATTTTCATATGAAAAACTTTAAATGGCTGTAACTTCCTTAATAACGCTCCAATTGAGAAAATAGTGAAAATCTGTGATCACTCATATTTCCCACTAAAAATCGATTTTTATATGAAAAACTTAAAATGGCTGTAACTTATTAAATAACGCTCCAATTGAGAAAATAGTAAAAATCTGTGATCACTCATATTTCCCACTAAAAATCGATTTTTATATGAAAAACTTTAAATGGCTGTAACTTCCTTAATAACGCTCCAATTGAGAAAATAGTAAAAATCTGTGATCACTCATATTTCCCCACTAAAAATCGATTTTCATATGAAAAACTTAAAATGGCTGTAACTTCCTTAAGAACGCTCCAATTTAGAAAATAGTGAAAATCTGTGATCACTCATATTTCCCACTAAAAATCGATTTTTATATGAAAAACTTTAAATGGCTGTAACTTCCTTAATAACGCTCCAATTGAGAAAATAGTAAAAATCTGTGATCACTCATATTTCCCACTAAAAATCGATTTTCATATGAAAAACTTAAAATGGCTGTAACTTCCTTAATAATGCTTCAATTTGAAAATAGTGAAAATCTGTGATCACTCATATTCCCACCAAAAATCCAGTTTTATATGAAAAACTTTAAATGGATGTAACTACTTAAATAACGCTCCAATTAAGAAAATAGTGAAAATCTGTGATTACTCATATTTCCCACTAAAAATCGATTTTTATATGAAAAACTTAAAATGGCTGTAACTTCCTTAATAACGCTTCAATTGAGAAAATAGTGAAAATCTGTGATCACTCATATTTCCCACTAAAAATCGATTTTTATATGAAAAACCAACAAAAATCCAGTTTTATATGAAAAACTTTAAATGGCTGTAACTACTTAAATAACGCTCCAATCGAGAAAATAGTGAAAATCTGTGATCACTCATATTTCCCACTAAAAATCGATTTTTATATGAAAAACTTTAAATTTTTATATGAAAAACTTAAATAACGCTCCAATTGAGAATATAGTGAAAATCTGTGATCACTCATATTTCCCACTAAAAATCGATTTTTATATGAAAAACTTTAAATGGCTGTAACTTCCTTAATAACGCTCCAATTGAGAAAATAGTGAAAATCTGTGATCACTCATATTTCCAACCAAAAATTGAGTTTTATATGAAAAACTTAAAACGGCTGTAACTTCTTTATTAACGTTCCAATTGAGAAAATAGTGAAAATCTGTGATCACTCATATTTCCCACTAAAAATCGATTTTTATATGAAAAACTTTAAATTTTTATATGAAAAACTTAAATAACACTCCAATTGAGAAAATAGTAAAAATCTGTGATCACTCATATTTCCCACCAAAAATCGATTTTTATATGAAAAACTTAAAATGGCTGTAACTTCCTTAATAACGCTCCAATTGAGAAAATAGTAAAAATCTGTGATCACTCATATTTCCCACCAAAAATCGATTTTTATATGAAAAACTTAAAATGGCTGTAACTTCTTAAATAACGCTCCAATTGAGAAAATAGTGATTACTCATATTTCTGTGATCACAAATATTTTCCATCAAAAATCGAAATAGTGAAAATCTGTGATGACTCATATTTCCCACCAAAAACCGATATGATAACCTTTCTATGTATATTAAAGTATTGTTTGATTAATGGCTGTAGATAGAATATTTTTTGTCCCACGGTAGTACATATGGATCTGCACATATTTATTTTTTTATTATTTCTTATCACAATGTTTATGCAGAATAGAATACAGACTTATAAACTTTGCAATCATATATTAGTTGGGATTTAGCATTTTATATTGAAACAACAATGAAATTTTGGATTCTGATAAGTTTAATTTGTGGTTTCATTGTCGCAAATAGGGCAGCAGTAGCTAGAGGAACTTATAAAGACCCAAGTAAGTTTTAGAACTACATATGTATAAAATAATAATACTATTCTTTTAATTAAAAATATTTAGGATACCCAGGCAAATGTGTTGTTGGTGATTTAATTGTATCGCCCGGAGAAGAGGCTAAACATCCTTTTTCACGTTGTGGCCGTATGTTGTGCGGCAGTGAAGGTTCTGTTGTTTTCCACACGTAAGTAACAACTTACTACTTTAGATATTTATAAAATTATTATATATTTAATTTTTATTTTAGATGTGGTGCCATTGGTGCACCATCAGGTTATATATTGGGTGATCCCATTGAGCCTGCAGCACCATATCCAAAATGCTGTAATAGACATTTTATTCCGGTCGATAATTAATTTCATTCATTGTGAGATTCTATGTTAAAGATTTTCAATAAATAAAGAAATATGTTAAAAATGTATGATAGACTGACTAGTCGTTTGAATCATGTTTGTAAATTGATCTCTTAACCTTTCGGTAGGTATTGCCAAGAATTTCTATTATAATACTTTAACTAAGTATATAGATGTATACAAACTAAAACCAAACTAAGCAAAATACTTAAAATTCTAAACTAACATACATACTAACTAATAGACTTCATACATATATATGCATGCATGTATGTGTTAAAAGCGAACTACAATTTTTTTTATAAATATTTCATAATTTTAACCAATTCCACCACAAATACAATATCGAATGACAAAATACACACACAAATAGAGAAAATATCCAACAGAGATTTACATTTTTTGTGGCTGATTACAATTGAATGAACATTGACTGCTATAAGGAGGAATGAATATTATTAATATTTTTCGAACGAAACCAACATGACGTTGAAGTGGAACTACAAATGGAAATGGAAGCGAAAACAAAAAACAACAGAAGCAGAAAATAAAAATTCGAAAAACAAATAAAGCGACACATTCATCCAACCATTCATCATCTATCCATTGCACATGCATATATACACACATTCATGGATCAAGCGGACGGAATTGAAATGGTAGACGACATTCATTGGTTAAGAAGTAGAAGTTAATTTTGTACGAGTGTGAGTTTGAGTACGTAGGTAGTCAAGAGATTGTCACCATCTTCAGTTAGCACAAATGTGTCTGAGAGGGGGGTTTGTATAGTGGGCATTGAAAAGGAAGAAGAAAAATAAAAAAATATTATAAAAGACAATAAGCTCAGTGTATGTATATACGTTGATAACCAGCGTTGTCAATTTAGCGTTTTTGATAACCCAAGTGTTTGTTTATAGGCAATTGCTCAAGCTGTTAATCTCGATGTTCACAAGTTGCACACTTGTGACCACAGTATAATCGGTTCTTACTGTACGACGTGCTTTATCTTGTCCCAAAATTTTTTTCTATAAACACTTACATAGGAAATAAAACTAAAGTAGTTCCCAACGTTCTGTAATCATAAAACGAATCATTTTGATATCCGAAATTAGATTAAGATTACCAGTTTTTCATAAAAAATTATTGTAATAAATAATGAATTTGTAACCTTAAAAAACTTTTAGTGCTATCTAGAGCTTTTCATGATATTAACGGTGCGTTTTGCTTATGCATAGTTGACATCACTGCCAAAAATTACAATAGTAGAATGGATACAAATGTTTTGGACTACTAATGAGTACAGGGTAGGGATTATTATGTTGCACATAAGAACACCGAAACAGACAATATGCAATAGGAAAATAATATTAGTGTTAATGCTGACTGACCATTACTGTAACAAAAAACATTGTAGCAACCGCTTCTTAACCCTTTGTGTGTGAAAGCGGCAAATTTGTCTAGGGTTAAATATTACGGGTGTTCAAACAGTATTCCAGGAAGAAATTTCTATGTTGTCCTGGAATTATATGAATATTTCAAGTCTAGTCTATAGTCGAGTCTAGTCTATAGTCGAGTCTAGTCTATAGTCGAGTCTATAGTGTAGTCTATAGTCTAGTCTATAGTCTAGTCTATAGTCTAGTCTATAGTGTAGTCTATAGTCTAGTCTATAGTCTAGTCTAGTCTATAGTCTAGTCTAGTCTATAGTCTAGTCTATAGTCTAGTCTATAGTCTAGTCTATAGTCTACAGTCTACTCTATAGTCTAGTCTATAGTCTACAGTCTAGTCTATAGTCTAGTCTATAATCTAGTCTATAGTCTATAGTCTAGTCTATAGTCTATAGTCTAGTCTATAGTCTAGTCTATAGTCTAGTCTATAGTCTAGTCTATAGTCTAGTCTATAGTCTAGTCTATAGTCTAGTCTATAGTCCAGTCTATAGTCTAGTCTATAGTCTAGTCTGTAGTCTAGTCTATAGTCCTATTTATGATCTAGTTTATAGTCTAGTCTATAATCTAGTCTAGCCAATAGTCTATATTTTAAGAATTATATCAGATATGACAGTCGATCAATTGATTTGAGCTAATTAGATATATAGAATACTCTTTTCTTGGTGACTCAATCAATAATTATGGACCAGATCTACACAAATAACTGACAGTTCCAAACCCCCACTTCTGTGTTTATAAAAAAAGGAAGCGTGTGCTTATCAACAGAAGTTTCAATGTGTGTGGGTTTTATTGGTGTTGCCGGCAAAATAAGACGATCAGTAGTGGTAAGTGAGTGGTTTATTGTTCATGTCACCTATGTGTTATGTTAGTGTGCGTGAGTATAAATGTGCAAGTCCGTCTATGTGACAGTCTCGACAAACAGGCCGTTTTAAACTTTTTCATTCATTTTTTTCTTGTTACCACTTTTTTTCATAAACATTCTCTTCATACTGCCACTATCTGATGTCGTCCCATGATGTATGATATTAAATGACAACAGATATTGTAGTTGTTGTTGCAGTGCTTGTTGGTATGTATAGAAAGAACATTTTGAGACAAGGGGTAGTTAAATAATGAACAATAAAACAAAAACAACAAACAAATTAAAAACTGATTTGTATGACACTTTCTATATGAATGGATGTTAGTATGTGCGTGTGTTTCATACACATGAAGTACAGGAAAAGGAAGGAAAGAGCAGAAGGAGGAGGAGGGATTTTGTTGTTTTACAACCACTTACTCACTAGTTTATGTGTGTTAGTATTTGTACTTTTAAGGGCGATATTCTTTTTTCTTATTGTCTTTTTGTTGTTTTTTGTAATTAAGTACTTGTTGTTAGTGTTGCTTATTTGTCTTTGTGTGTATTTTTTTAGTTTGTGGTTGTCGCTTTATGTTGTTGTTGTTTTTTTTTAACGAAACCCATCCATCAATAAATTTTTTGAACGATAGTTTTTCTGAATTGATCTGATGTTTAAAATTAGTTGCAGTCTTTAGTTCGTCGTTGCAAGTTGTTCCTTTAGATACAAAACAAAGAAAAAATTCAAATCGTGTCTCTTAACAAAACGTTAACTAACGCGTAACGGTTTCTTAAATTTCAAAATAAATTAATTTTAATAAAATAAAAAAAAAAAATACAAAAGAAATTTAAGAAAATTAATAAAAAGAATTTAAAAGTTAACTTAAAGCACAAAATATTTTATATTAAAACAAATATTAATAATATTAAATAAAACCAATTTAAGACAAAAAATATAATATTAAGGATATACGACCAAATAATTATGGAATACAATTTATCAATAAGGTGCAGTATTAGTTTGAAAAATAAAAATGGACGATTTATTATATATTTTTGCAAAAAATTAAATAAATGAAGTTGTTAAGATTTCAAAAAAAGCTTATTTATCAAATGTTTCAAATGTATGCAAATAATACTAAATTTGAAACTTCAAAGGAAACTTAACATACATATATTCCTAACATATCTAATTTTCATCGCTATATTCAAAATTACGACTTGTATATCCTTAGTGGATCGCAATTGAAATATGTATATTCCTCGGGGCATGTGCTTCGAAGATCGAAACAGCAAAGTTACGCAAGAGTTGTTTCATGATCGACAACTTCTTACCTTGTGAAGTTTATGAGAACAAAACGGATGGAGTAAACGAATATATCTAGAAATTGTGAAATCATACTCTGAAGACCCAAAACCGTCTAAATAAAGAAAAATGCAAAAGGATTCAAATGAAAGGACTATGTTAGGTTATCCCGGGTAGTCAATTTCTGCTTTATTTGGGTCCAGGCTGATTCCTTTGTAAATAACCTACAAAACAAAAATAAATATAGGGAAAAGTAGAAAGAGAGAAAATTGAAGAGGAAGGGAGGAGATGCGAAAAAGTCGCTGAGAAGGAAAACCAGGCATAACTGCCATGGAGTAAAAAACGTGACTGCTAGATTACGTTATTATTTATGTCCATACGGACGTAGTTCATAGCCATTCTGGCAAATTAATGAACGTCATTTTAATATTCGACAATTTGAATAGATCACCAAAATAGGCTGATCCGAGCATCCGATTTCGGATCTCTGCCAAGGCAGGACAATTGAAAAGGACATGGAAAGGACTATAAAAACTAAAAAGAGTGAAACCGGTAAAAAAATTTGGATGTACATTTTTGTGCGATCAAAAATTTTTTTTAAATAGAAACTAAAACAAATCTAAATATGTGTTTCGATTAAACCGTGAATATTTGGAATAAAAAATTAAAAATTAGAACTTAAACGATCAACGTGTGTACTTGCGTAAGGGGTCATATACAAGCAATTTCTTAATATGTCGAGCTTAACAAAGGCCAACTCTGCTTATCCAGATACATTTTTCGACTTAAGAACAATTAAGTAGCGCTTGTTGTTTCGACACAAGATAGATATATTCGGTGTACGGTAGTATGCCACTAACCCATGCCTCACTTTTTTAACCGATATTCTCTTTCTGCGTTTAAGGTTTCATTCACTTTTCCCTACTGCTCTTCTCCAGAATGGAGTGTCTTCAAATATTCGTATGACCATACATTAACTCTGAACTGCATACCGTGAATTCTAAATCTGAACTGTAGTAAGTTATAATGTGAATCCTAAATCACTGATAGAATCTTTTTTATCCGGTATTACAAAACCTATATACTATACTTTTATATAACATGTTTGAAAGGGGTGAAAACTGTAGGGTCAAGATGTTCATGTTTTTACCTAAGTACCTATCTTGACGGCTTAATCTCACGATGGTCTTTTTCAACCACTGAGTGGACCAGAAACGTTGCACCGATTGCTATTTAGATCATAATTCTCTCTGGATCATGAACTATCCAATATATTTCCATAGTAATCTCATTGCGGAATGGCGGGCGTCATGAGTAAAACTCAAATGGAATTAGTAGATTTATGTATGGATGTTTTTCAAAGCTGTTTTCTTTCTCGGTATCCTCTTTAAATGGACATAAGTCGGAATTTTCACCGATATTTTGAAGATTTAAATTTGTATTTTCTTATCACATATTTGTCTTTAATATAAATATGGACTGAATAGAATACATTTAAAATTTCAGCAAATAGAGTCGCTACAGGATTTTACATTACATTTGTCAACAATATTAAAAAAAAAAACTTAAATCCTTATTGAGATATTGGTATTTAATATGACATATAAGTTTTAATAATGAAAGTAACTTTGCACAACTATAGCGTCTAAAAACGGAGTCACAAAAGGGATTTTCTATATTTTATGACAAGACATCTTGAATATCTGATGTGATGGATTAAATTCGAGATTAGATTCTGACTCAGGGTTTTCAAGACAGACTTTTTAAATTTGTTTAACAAATAAAGGTCTTTTTCCCCCAAATGCATTTACATATATCTCAGGGGGCTATTTATATTGAACCAATTTACAAAAGTCCAACTAGTGGAATAGTTTTAAAAATAAAAAAAAATCGCTCTCAAAATAATGAAAGAAAATTAATTGAACAAAAATATAAAACATAATCCTTTCATAAACTATTAAAAAAGTGTAATATATATTTTTAACATTGTTTTTTATAGAAACACACAAATTACAAATTATGAAACGTAGAAAAAATCAAATTGTATATAAAAATCAAAAACAACAACAACAAAAGCAACCTGCTAAAGGAGTCATGTCATGGGATTGCTATATAAAAGTTCCAAACTCTTGAAAATAATTCTGGGTAAGTTTGAGTAAAATTAAATTTAAACAAATGTTTGTATTATAATATGTATTTAAGCAATTCCACAAAAAAACAACAATCAATTGTTTTAATGGAAATTTAAATTGGAATGTAAATGTAAAGCATCCCTGTATGCCAAACAAATGTATTTTTTACCCTAGAAAATAGAACATTAATGCGAGTCCATTTTATAAATGTAGATACTATACACAAACACCACCAATATGTGTTTGTGTATAGCATACAACTACATACATACTTGCATGTAAAAAATGTGGTGTATAACGCTGTTATAACGTAATGGGCGGAGTTTAATGAATATGAACAGTGGTTTTAAAACAGAAAAAAATTATTAATTTTAAAGTGATTGTAATGCTTAAGAGTTATATAGAAATGTATTCTCTTTTATAATAATAATATCGCCCAATTATAGTCCAAAAGAAGAAAAATAACTTGAAAGAATAAAAAAGTTTAGAACCTGAGTAAACTAAACAAACACTATACAACATAATATTTAAAATAAACTCCGATTATTATATATATTTAATTGCCTTTTATCTTAATCACTTTCGCTTGTTGAGCTACATACGTAAAATAGTGTAGTCCCTGTAGTTTTCTTCGTAGACAACATAGAGACTCGGATAACCTGGACACATTGTTGTACAATCATACTTTTAATCTTAATTATCTTCCTGTGCTTGGGGTTTATATCTCAGCATGATTCCAGAATGGTAATATACTGAACAGAACTAGTCCTAAAACATTTTCTCTTGGTATCTGATATAAATCAAACACTGACAACACCCTGGATTGCAATAACACCAGGATTGCGGAAACTACAACAAAATAAAATGCCCCAGGGGAAATTGCGCAATATGTCCAAAACGTGTATTTGAAATACTATTTTATTACAGTTCACGCGCTATCCAACTTAAAACAATGATTAAACAGGTCCATAAAATTTAGATAAAATAGAAACCCATAGCCCAAACTATTAAGGTTTAGCTGATGATATAACAAACGTTATAAATTTAGGTGTCTTCAAGCTGTGATAACGTTTCAAATATGGCCGAAAAGTTTTGTTCTTCATACGACGATATCTCAAAAAAACTGATGTGAAATTCGGAAGCCAGCGCAGCTTAAGGTTTTAGGAAAGTATACTTTCGTAACAAGCTTTAAAATGTGTGAATCAAAAATATATTCAAGTATATATGCGGCGCTCGGCCCGCCTTGCAGACCCTTTATTAGCTATTTGGATTCTACACGTAAATATCTCATTAAACCTAAAATGTTTTAATAATCGGTTTAGGCCAATGGTAATTAATTAATTTTAAATTAAAACGCCATCTGTCGGAAAATTTTCAAACTTTACAGGAACACTTCTCAGGATCCCTGAAACATATATTTGAAGTATTGTATCATTAGGTGCTGTAGTTCCTCTGTTTGTCGATTACGAACAATTATATACAACAAGCTTTAAACTGCCTTTGTATCTTCTCTAGTTTAGGAGATGGTGGTTTTAGAATTTACCCGTTTTTATCCCATTAACATTCAAATTGCAAAACATCCCGTCTTCCAAATTTCTGCTCTTTAGCTTTAACCGTTTAGGCTGTGTAATGATGAATCAGTCAGTAATGTTAGAATTTTTTATATTTATATAGATGATTTATATAGATTTAAGAGTACAAATAAATCCGATATACATAGGTATATCTTAAATAGGTTATATCTGTGTCAATGATACCAAGACGGCAAGCAATCTTCAATATCGTATTTCCTAATAGTTAAAATTAAGAATTATCTCTAGTATTCATATGTGAATAAATATAGAAACAATAGTTAAATTAAACAATATGTATATCCCGTAAGGACACCGATAATTCTGTGCAATTCCAAGGTTTGTCATTCTGTTTGTAAAGTCCACAATATAATTTTCCCACCATATACAAAGTATACATATATTCTGGATCCTTATAGATAGCGTATTCGAATAAACCCTGTTCGTATATCTGTATATATGACTGCTTAAATGTTCATTTATCTGTTTAAATCAATTTTCTAAAGACCTCATATATCATCGGGAAATAGATCTTTAAAAATTCTGTATCAGACATGATTTTGAGAAGTGTTCTATTTAAAATCAGTAAAATCTGTAAAAATAACAGAGATGTGAGCAAAAGTACTTGACAAAAACAAACTCTAAAAATTTGGTAAAAAATTGTAATTTAGAAAACAACAACAATGTACAAAAAGTGTTAAAATTGTTGAATAATATTGAAATTGAAATCTAAATTTCAATTTTATTTAACTCTTAATGTACACTGCGCATACTCCGCTAAATTACCACTTTTTTAAACATATAGATATGCTTCAGATAAAAATTTCATAAGAGAAAAAAAATTCATCTCAAAGTGATGGAGATTTTAAATTTAAGGGATGCTTTACTTTTAAATAATAATTTGATTTTTCTATGTTATAAAACGTTACACTTTTAACATTTCTATTTCATTTACTACGCAGATTCCCTGGAAGATCAAGAGGGTGGAGCTATGTACATATCGTGCGATGTCTCAAATGGAGGTCCTGTGGAACCTGAAACGGGATATGTTCCCAATAATCCATTATTCGGTTTGGCGTTGGATAGTCCGCAGGTAAATGTTCACTGAGAAGGTGTTTTTTTTTAAGAAAACGTCTTAAATAGTAGTTTGACCGTCGGGTTTTTTTTTTGTGTGAAGTGAAATTGTTGAAAGTTATTAAACATAAAAAATAATTCATAATTTTATTTAAAGTGTTGGATTTAATTAAAGGATTGAGAAAAGAATTAAGTAAGAGATTACAATAAGTTTGAAATAATATTAAATTCGTGTAAAAGAGCATTTTTAGCTTTTGAAGAAAAAATTTAAATTAAAAAATTATTACCGATTAAAAATTTTCTAAAAAATATACGGATATAAAAAAAATCATATTATCAGAGTGAATGTAAAAACCTAAGCATATAAAAAAAAGTATTAAAGCTAAATAAAATTTAAATTATTCCCCGTCGGATTCCCTTTTGCTTTAGTTTTAGAAATATTACTTATACAACAGGAAAATTAGGCAAAAAATATAAATCCTGAGAATTTCAGATAGCTAAATGAAAATTGGCATAAAGCTTCTCCTTTGCATAATTAGTTTGGGATGAAAAGTCACTGGAAATACCAATCAGTTTTAATAGGTCTAATAATTATAATTTCTCACTAATACGGCAGACTTTGGATTTTAAACAACTTTAAAATAAATAACATCGCTCAAAGCTAATTAAACCCTTTCCGTCCTTGCGTTTGTTTTTATATAGCAAGAGTGTGCTGCAGCATCGTGTATTGGTTGTTTGTCGTGTCAAGGCAATACAGTATTACCGCTATCCTCATTGCCGAGCAACGATTTCGATTGTGGTTCCTGTTTCGATCCAATTGTTGTCGGTGATCTCGGTGGATCTGCACAAAATAATTCACAAGTTATACACAATAACACGGGCAGTAGTGGAAATACTTGTGCATCAAATTATTGGTCTACCGATGAAATGGCGTCAACATTTCCAGGCTTGCCACCATTAGACATTGATCCCTTACCCAGTCTCTTTCCCTTCTCACCGTGTGGTGCATCATATAATTTCTCAGCCAATCCTCATCAAGCTTCACTCTCGTATACCGTACATCCGCATCAAATGTTAGTATCGCCCAGCAGTCATCAGCATCAACACCAGCACCAACATCAACATCAGTCAGGAGTAGCAACGTCATCAGCGTCGGCGTCATCGTTGTCGTCGTCGATTGTCGGAGGCCAGCAATCGTTATCGCACAGTAATGCGTTGAATAATGTTGCAACGCAGTCATGTTACTATGATCCCATAAATACATCAACGTCAGTAGCGGGAAATGTCACGGGCAATTCGTGTAGTTCTCAACACATGAGTGCATCAGCAACAGGAGCAGGTGCTGCAGCCATGTATCCCAGTATGAGTGTTAATGTTAGTATGAACATGACAATGCATGGTTATGGGGCTGCTGATGCTACAATGCCCATGCAATGTTCACAAGTGAGCCTCTTTTTATTTCTTTATTATTATTTTCCAACTTTAGTTATGCCGAAACAGTTAGTTATTTAACTTTTTTAATATATTTAAACAATTTTAGATGCAATGGACACCCACGAATTCTTCCTCAGCAGTAAATGTCCTTTATCCACCCTTACTTAGTCCTTCACATTACCCAGCTGCTGCCACCTATTCGTTTACAGCTGATTTTCGTGCTCCATCACTGCAATCTAATCAAAATTCCTCAGCCCTACTACCCTCCCTCAACGAGGCCCTCGAAAAAGACACAACACCACCGCCAGCACCCCTCATGGATGCTGTAACACCAAAAAGTTTCTATACAAGCACACAAGTGGGTCAAAGCTATTCACCACCCACTAAAAGTCCAACTCTATTCACACAAATGCGTGACACAAAACCATTCAACCAAATTTCAGGACCCTCATCAAATTCCGGCGTTGCCAGTGGCTACGAAGACGAGGATAGCAATGAAGAGGGTTCGGATAGCAAACCAAATCTTTGTCGTCTATGTGGCAAAACTTATGCTAGACCCAGTACACTCAAGACTCATTTGAGAACTCATTCGGGCGAAAGACCCTACCGCTGTCCCGATTGTAACAAGAGTTTTTCGCAGGCCGCCAATCTAACAGCTCATGTACGCACACATACTGGTCAGAAGCCGTTTCGTTGTCCCATTTGTGATAGACGTTTCTCACAAAGTTCCAGTGTCACTACGCACATGAGAACCCATTCGGGTGAGCGTCCCTATCGTTGTTCTGCGTGTAAAAAATCATTTTCGGACAGTTCAACACTGACGAAACATTTGCGAATTCACAGCGGTGAAAAACCGTATCAATGTAAATTGTGTTTATTAAGGTGAGTTATAATATAATCTCAAATTCTTAGATTTACAGTTATAGCATATATCTTATTCGAAATCAACATTAGTTTTTATAATGCTAGTACATATTCCCATAGAATCTTTTGGATTTACACAACGCTTACGATGGTTAATTGCAGTGTAGTTATTCGAATACCGTTTTAGGGAAGAATTAAACACCCCTTTCCTGCATTTCGATTGTGTTTACGCATTCAATTACGCAATGATCGAAAAAAGGTATTCCAACAAAAACTGAATCATAAGAAAAATAAGCAATTCCATTGTGTGTATTATGCATTTCGATCGTAATAACATCTTTGTAAGTTGTTGTATATATGGCGGAGGGTCGAATTGAAATGCAGAATACCAAAGTTGCCAAACAGAGAAAATTTCCATTCAAATTAAAATGCAGAATAGGTGTCGAAGTTAATAGGAAGAATTTAAGGGGATGAACTTCAGTTAAGGTCTCAAAAATATCAGTTAAGGACTTGTTTACTTGAATTTTTTTTTTTCGTTTTGAATGTGATACTTGCTTGAATAAGAATTTTATGAGAGTTAAAACGATTTTTGATAATATCAGCTAAATAATAGGTGATTGAGATATGTAGCTAAAGAACTACTAAAAATGTCTCTTTATCACAACGGGGAAAGTGTATCCTAATAACTACGTGTAGAACGCGAAGCTAAGATAGGTCTAGAACCTACTTACACCCGATTTCTAAAACATTTGCCTAGTAAAGGCAGATAGAGACGTAAGATCTTGGCCTTGATATCAACGACGCAGTACAGGCCAGCACAGATTTGAAAAATGTCTATACCGAGACATCACTAAGTTATCTCGAATATCAAGCAGGTTTAGTTCAAAAATTGTAGTTACTCAATCTGAGTTCCGTTGTGATGTCCCAATAGTCGTATGAGTCCCTTTAAGTACTACTCACTACATTCAGATTTAAACCATCCGGTATTAAGGCATATAGCCAGATTAGCTTACCCAAACAAGAGATAGATGCAAGGCCGATACATTATTATCGGCTTTCATTGAATGATGGACAATAGCAGAGGAGGTGAGGTATTGTTTCCTCTTCCTTCTTATTATGACGACTTCATCAATAGTCGTTATATTCGAGGCCCAGTGTCCCATTATGAATAATACCATCATTCTTATCCATTAGTTCACCCAAACAAGAGAGAACAGCAAAGCCGAAATAATGTTCTCTGCTTTCATTTAATTATAGGCAATAGCAAAGGATGTAAAATATTATTTCCTCTTGAATATATGATTTGAAAGCTTCAAATAACATGATCAGATTTAATAAAATGTATTATTATCAGTTTTGTATACGGAAAAGGACGAAAACATATGATTTCCCATAACGAATGTATTTTTTGTTTGGTCGTTTTTAAAACCAATTCCGACGATTATTGGATTCTATAAAAATCCCCATTATGACAGCTACTAGTGTAGTCGTTATATTCGAAACCCAATTCTCTGACATGGTGGCTAATTATATAGTGTCCCGTTACGAATAATACCAACATTCTTATCCAAACAAGAGAGAGCACTAAATCCCAAACAATGTTCTCTGCTTTCATTGAATGATAGGCAATAGGGAAGGAGGTAAGGTATTATTGACAGATTTAATAAAATCTAGTGTTATTAGTTCGATCTATATCACGATTCATTATCGTTAAAAATGCCAAAAACATAAGCAATGTATTTTTAGTCATTTTTAAAACCAATTCCAACGATTATTCGATTCTATAACAACCCTCCATTATGATAACTCCTAGAGTTCCCACGACAATCGGTTCTTCGCACCGGAACGACTCGGAGTTCAACGAACATCGACCAAGAATTGTCAACCCAGCCACACCGACTTTACACGGGTCGCTGCTACAACAACAACTCCTAGAGTAGTCTTTGTATTCGAGATCCATTTTTCTGACATGGTTGCCAATTACATAGTGTCCCGTTGTAACTAATATGTAAGCAATCATATCTGCTGTATGCGGTAGAGGCATACAGCAAATAAGTAGATATAAGCAGATGTTAAACCTTTTTTTGGTCTTTCAGATGACATAATAAACGTATTAAATACGGTTTAAAACGGGGTGTTTTTTTAACTTTTGGAATCGATATCTTGAAAACTAGAAATGATGGCATCTCAATCATTTAGAAAACTTTACCACGCCCATTTATTCAAACGTTTGTTAATTAAATTTTAGTTAAATACTTTGCTACAATAAAAACTAGATGGATATTTAATTATGTTTGTCCTGATGTATAGTTCGAATAACCATGACATTTCGGCGATTCAATCAATATTCATATGTTGCTCTTATATTTAGGTCTTGGAATTTCTCTAGCGTATTTTTAAAAATATGGTATTTTTCTATATACTCGCAGTTATATATGTAAAGGGCTTTTGTCATTAAATAAAAAAAAAATAAGATCTTGACAGCATTAAAGTTGTTCCTATAAATTGACACATCCATATATATTTTAAAATTAATTTTTTATTAACATATTTTTAGATTTTCCCAATCGGGCAATTTAAATCGACACATGCGCGTACATTCGACCAACAATAATGGCAGCAATCTGTTGACGTGACAAAAACAACGCAGTGGAGGTGGCTTTCAACAATATCATCCCCACAACCATACACATACCCATGCCTATGCAGCACACCATCATCATCACCATCATCATGCGGCCGTTGCCGCCGCACATCCAACACATTCCTTTAATGCCAGTAATTATGGCGATTATGTTAATCATCATACACACACTCCTCTTCCGCCGCATTCCCATTTACATACGCATCCACATCATCACTCGCATCATACCCATGGCATCGGCGATTATGCTACTACACCCGGTTCACAAAACTATTCAGGATATTATTTGTGTGCAGCATTAAATAAACCCAAATTGGAAAGATTTTATTAAGGACAGACAACATAAAAGAAGTTTAAACATAAATTATAAAAATTGAATTCAACGAATAGAAATATTAATTTCTCCATTAAAATCACACTCTCTGTCGCTCTTTCTTATTGATAAGCAACAAACAAATTAAAGAATTAATAATAAAATTAATTGTTTTCATATATTTTAGCATTTATGCTCAAATTGATATAAAATAAAAAAAGGCAAAAATAATGTAAAATTAATTATTTAATAAAATATTTACAATTAAATTAAATTTAAATATAAAAGTGTAAATATGCTTCTATAAAAAGTAGTCAAGTAGATTTTTTTTTGTTTGTTAACAAATTCCCAGTACTAAAATTTAAGTTTTTTTTTATAATTTATTTAACTGTTTTTAAGTTTTTATTAGTAAAGTAGTTTTATTGAAAAAAAAAAAACAAAAAACACGCATAATTCTTAAAAGAAAATGGAACATTTCAAACATAGAAGATTTCATTTTGTAATAAATATAGATCTTCTTACTTAATTTATTTTCTTTTTGTTTAAATAATTTCAATAATGTAAAATTTAATTGAAATGTTGAGCAGAGAAACAAAAATAATTTTAGCTATAAGTCAGGGTGCTTCAAATGTATTTCGAAATTTCCTTCTATAACAACTTTTTAAAATTATTTCAAATTTTATTTACATACAATACACTTAATAACAAATTAAACAAATAAATATTATAATAAAATAATAATTAATATTATTATTATTGTAATGAAAAGCTAGAATTTTAAAACTCTAGTCAATCTTTAAGCTTAAACGTTCTTTAATGTTTTTATTTTTCAATTCAATATAATTCAATAATATACATATTTAAACATAACATCAAACAAATTAAATAACAATTAATAATAATAAATATAAATGATTTTTATTGAAAAAAAAAAAAAAATACTAATTATATTATTGTAACATGCTCAGGAGATGCCAAACCAGTCCCAGATGTTGTTGTAGCAGCGACACGTGTAAAGTCGGTGTGGCTGGGTTGACAATTCTTGATCGTTGTTCTCCGAGTCGTTCCGGTACGAAGAACCGATTGTTGTGGGAACAAGATGTAGGCGGGACTGGTTTTAATACATCTACATGCTTAAAATAAGGGACATATACTTACTCCAACTAAATGGCAGGGTGCAAGAGTAATATTTATACCCAAACAAGTCCTTACTTAACAATAGAACAGATAGACGATAATACGGTTGAAAACAGTACCAGACAATAATCTTAAATTTAAGCAGAATGGAAATTTGGTGGAAACCGAATAAAATGAAGTTATTCTCTACAGTGGGACAAAAAAATGGAAACTTTTTCTAAATTTTCATAAACGGACTCAAAACCCAAAATCTTATTAAAAATATTTTTTTTTAGAATTTCTGTTTGATTCTATCTACTCGATTGCAACTCGAAAGTTGGGTTTTTAGGGCCAATGTCGTTTTTAAAAAACTACGGGCCTAGTTTCCACAGCGGAAGAATACTATCTTTTTTTTAATGGAATGGAACCTTATACCATTCCAGTATGGCTTTCGTAGAGGTCGCTCTACTAGCCCTCCTTACGGAAAAATGGAGTCATTCCATTTACAATTTCGGCGAAAGTAAAGTGGTGGCTCTAGATATTTCAAAGGCGTTTGATAGAGTGTGGCATGGTGCTCTTGTATCAAAACTAATTGCATTTGGTGTCGGTAATAACTTCATGCGATTTATTTCGAGCTTTCTCAGAGATCGCACTACACGAGTTGTTATAGATGGGATCTCATCAAACGAATTCAAGATTATGTTCTATTATCTCAACAAAAATCTGCAAAACTTAGTTTTATAGAACGATAAATGACACTACTAATTTTTTATAGCGATCGGGCCTCATTTGACCCTAGCAAACTCCCCTTCATAAAATGTCTTGAAGTCAAAATTTATTTATAATTTCTAATAAAACGATTAAAATGTACATAAATAACTTTGAGGTAGACGTACATTCCTCTGCCAAAATGTATAAGGATAGATCCATATTTACCCTTACTCCCCTATGTAGAAAATCTCTTTTTTTTTGTCAATAATACGTAAAAATATTCCACAATACGGTTAAAGAACAAATTAAATGTTATATTTTTCTAAAAATTATCCACTTTTTTTAACATAATGACTGGTGTAGGGTATCATATAGTCGACAATGTCAGACTATACATTCATATTTGATTTGTAATAAATTTACTTTCTGTATTAAGGAGTGAGATCGAAAAATTCTTAACATACATATATGTTTATAAAAAAGAAACCACTAAACTTACAGCTTTATTTTTTTTATTTGATTCAAATTATTATTACAATTTACAAAAACAAAAATATTTTATAGTTTTAATCACTAGTGATGAAATTTTGAACCCTTTTCGGAAACCCTTCCATTAACGTTTTTATAGTGCTTTCTGTCACTTTGCTCGAACATGTAGTCCATCTCCGTTTAAAATCTACCACACTTTTGGACACCTTTTTTGTACTCTTCAATTTTTTTTTTTAACAAGAGCCCAATATCTCTCCACTGGCCTTAGCTCCGGGCAGTTTGGAGGATTTGCCTCTCTTGGTACAAATACCACATTATTGTTCTTGTACCACTCAAGGGCTTGTTTACCATAGTGACAGGATGCCAAGTCAGGCCAAAAATAAGTGGACACATTATGAAGTCTTATGAATGGAAGCAGCCTTTTTTGTAAACATTACTTGATGTAAATTTCGGTATTTATAGAGCCCGTTGTAACAAATTATTGTGGACCATTCCTTCTACCTGAACCATGTTTTCTATCAACTGACAAGTTCTCCCGGTACTGTTTAATAACATTGGAAACAGTTTGACGGCAGACCTTTGTATGCTTGGCCAACTTTTTGTAAGACCAAGTTGGGTTTAGTTGAAAATATTTAATAATTTCAGTACGCACTTTTTTCTGGTCACTAATTTTAATCAGATTAACAAAAAATTAATATAATTGACATTACACATAATAACTGACATGTTTTTCAAAGGTAACTTGATCAAAAAAAAAATCAAATAATACTTTGGTTGAAAAATTTAATGAAAAACTTGTGTTAAGAATTTTTCGATCTCACTCCTTAATTTCTTAATTAATTTTTATAACAATACTTCAGAGATATTGTAATAAGTTGTTCTGATTTATCTACTTCTCAGAATGGGTTTATGCAAAATCATTTCAGATTTCTGAAAAGAAATCTTAAAAATAATGATAGCTTTACTTCTACATTCAGTTTTGAGAAACAGTTTCTATAGTATTTCTAATAAGTTCTTCAGCAATACTTAGTTATACACTAGTTCATTGGAACGTATGAATTCTGGAACTTATTGATAAATCTCAAGAACATAAATTTAATAAACTTAATTTCTTTATATATAAGAGGATTTCACATAAAAATAAATAATTTCTAATATTTGAGAAAAAAATTAATAGAATTGAATTTAAAGTAGTGGAAAATTACAATTTTGTTTGTTATTGGAAGAAAAATATTGTAGATATGAAATACCTATTAAAACAACATACACTTTCCTCTTATTCGATTAACCGAATAATTTTGAATTATCCGACTATTAACCGGCCAACTTAAAACACCAAATAATTATTTGTCGAATAAACCGAATAAGACAAACACCCGAATAATTGAATACTCTAATAACTACCATTGAGGAGTAGATCTTTAAAACATTGATCCCAGATAGAATGTCAAGGTTTGATAACAAACCGATTGACCCGTAAATGAATGAACTATGTGCTATAGGTGAATCCTTTGATAACAAACCGATTGATCAGTAAATGTGTCAACTACGTGCTAAGGTACAGAAGGATAAAATGCAATATGTACAATGTACTATCAGTAAAAGGCTATTTCGGAGTACAATACAAGGTGGTATTTTGTTCCTTTTACTATGATTAATCACGATTTAAAGCCTTCTAAGGATGCTTACCAAAAAAGAAATATGACCTCTCTATCGGTAAAAAAAGGTTATTTCGAACTACACCACAAGGTGGCGTTTTGTTCCCTTTACCTTGAGTAATCATGATTTAAAAGCTTCTAACGACCCTAACTAAAAAAGTATTTTGACCTATCTGCTGTGCAAACGATGTCGTAAGGAGCTATCAAAAATACATTGAAAGGCTATATACAATATCACTCCTACTTGCCAGACACAGAATATGTTGGGATCTTTAAATCAATGAACCCAGATTGAACGTCTACATTAAACGAAAAATAAAAACGAACAAATTTATTAGGTTAGCTTTAAATTGGGAAAAAGGGGACTGAGGTTGTATATATGAAGACCTAGAAACAGAAATATACCAGCGTTTACGTCATCACAACACTAGCATCCCAGCAGAAGTCCGAGCAATGCGTAAATTTTAGTAGTACATATATTTCTTAACTTATTAAACGACTGCCAGAAGACATTAAGGACTGTGTCAGGTGATAAGACCTTATTGGATCGTTAGAAAGCTATAACCAAATACTCTCCCAAAAGTTAGTTTATACAAATTTCACTCTTTAACGAAAGATATTTGACATTTTTAATATTGAGAAAGTTTTCATTATTAAATTCGATATACGCTAATTGTCATTTATTTCATAAGAAATCTTGGTTGTGTTTCAATCTGTATCAAAATTATTTTAAATTTAAAAATTACTTACCTTTTACTACTATCTCAATTTTAATAAGTATCTTGAATGTTGAACAGTTCTTGAGTATCTTGAATCTTGAATAATTCTTGAGTCTTGAATAAAGTGTGCAAACTGCTTGATTCTTTAGATTAAATTCTTGATACTGGTAGTTTTTATAAATTAACATTTTAAAGTATTTTTTATCTTTTTGTGGCATTTAATTTGACACTTGCTACGTTCATAAAGGATTTTTCAAATCCTTATACTTTTTAAAAGGTCTTTTTATAAAAATTTTAAAGTTTTATTAAAAACACTGCATAAATTAATAAAGATTACGAACTAAGACTATGTATTTGAAAATTCTTTTTCTCTTCATTTTTTTCCTTACAAAATATTATCAACAAAATAAAACGCTTCACTATCACTGCCACACATAATTTTCGAACTTTGTGAATCAAATGTATTGATTGATTTGCGTAAATCCGATATTAACGAAGTCACACTAATGCGATTTTTGGCACGTTCACCATTAAGCCAAGGATTAATATTATCCGTACTGGAGGGTTCCATGCCACTGGCGACACCCAGTGAGGAATGTTGAGACCACAACCATAATTCACCACTTTCGGCAGCGGTAAACAATTTAGAGGGATCTGAGCGATGAAAACCAATATCGGTAATAGGACTATTGTGGGCTGAGAGATAAGAGGCAGGATAACCGGGATTACGTAAATCCCAAACAGTAATGGAACCCTCTTCCGAGCCAGCTAAAACAATATGGGGTGAGTGGGATGTGATGTTAGACAAGAAACATAATTTGAGCGCTTATCATCTTCACAGGAGGTCATAAAGGCTGCTGAGGGGGTAGCTTCAGCTGAGGAGCGTATATCAAACATGCGTATAACACCCATGCGATTGGCTACCAACACTTCTTGCGGATTAACATAGAGAACAGAGAGTAAAGATAAACTGTCTGCCTCTATAGTACGCCTAACAGCCAAATGAGCCTGGCTATCAATAATATTTAAACGCCCATCTTCACCTACAGTAGCCACCTCCTTGCCATACACCGATATGCCCGTACAACAAGCAGCATCTCCACTAGCCTCAAAGTGATGTAACAATTCACTTTTCCCCTCCTCCTGCAGTGTGTCTTCATCAACAGCTTTCTTAACTTTTAATAAAGTAATGCGGCCTAAAAGAAAGTATAAATTAAACAAGTTTCTCTGTTTCCTTAACTCGCATACCACTTACCATCACTACAACTAACTACAGCCGCCTCGTCTGTTATAAATTCTATACCCGTTACATCTCCCGGCATGGCCAATTTATCATTACACCTGGGCACGTACTCATTGTAATTATCCACATATTGATTCTTTTGCAGACGCCAAATGCGTACAAAGTTTTTGGGCATATCCCAGCTGCCGCTTAAAAATCTTTCACTTTCTTTCAAGTGTTCCGGCACCCAGCGCACTTTGGAAATTTTCTCCGATATGAAAAATGTATTCACTTTTGTATCACTCATTATTTGTTTTTAATGTTTTTTTTATTTATTTAAACAAATAAAAATGTTTTTATTTAAAATTATATACAAGTTTTCGAGTTTGTATTTTTTGTTTATTTGAGGTTAGGTTTGTTTGTCAAAAGCGGTATTTTTTTGCAACAGCTGTTTTAATATGAAGTTGCCAACTACTAAAAATATAAAGTTGCCAGATGAGTAATATTTTATTACGAGCGTTATTAATGAAAATATGATTTTAAATTTTAAATAGATTGCAGCATGCTTGATGATAAGATTTATGAAGAGAAATATGATTGCATACATTAGTTTAAGAATTCTTTTCACTATTATGAATAAAAGAAATCACTTTAAATTCTTTTTATTTTAAGGCGGTCTATAAACTTTAAAATGAACTAAAGCCTTCTTAAATGGATCAAACTAAACGCCAAAAGAAATAATAAGTAAGAGTATATAATAACGCATCGTCTGAAAAGTAATCCTTCATTAGATTCTTTTATTTTAACGTACCAAGAAGTCGATATTGATATTGAATTGACTGGTACTTATAATAAGTTCATGTGTGCACTGGTTTTTATGCACGAAAATTGGTACGCTTCTTTTTCTGGACAAAAGAATCGTTTTCGATTTCAAAAATCATTAATCCTATATGGTATAGGTCGTTTCGAGGGGTTCCTCCGGAAGGAAGTTGAAGCACCGAAAATCTAAAGTATTATTTGATCTCGGCCAGAAATAAGTTTCAGAGTTCTAATGGACCACCAGTAAATTGCAGTTAAAAACGTAACCTCACTCCGAGGTAAAACGAAAGCACTTTATCAAAAGCTCGGCAAAAAGCAAAAACCTGACCGTCTTAAAGAAATAGTGTATACAGAGGCGACACGAGCAAAAAGATTTTTATAGCTGTATTTCCTCCTCCTTTCATCAAACAATCACAAAATAAAACAAAAGCTGATTTTAGACTTTTTTAAACGCAAAAAAGTGACACCTCTATATGTATAGTTGCTCCCCAACTCACAACTCAATTACATCTACTTATTAACATGATTGATTACGATTTAATACCTTTACCATAACAACTTTAATTGTAATAGAGTAAATTTATTAGTGTAAAAACGGCCATTGTATCACAACAGTTGGCAACACCAGTAAAACTAGTTTTGGCGCTTAAATTCCCAAACACTTCATATTGATTGCAAAAAAAAGTAAACACAACATAATTTTTATCATTCACATTAAAGTTGTTGATATTTACAGAGCTAATTTAAGAGTTGAAAAAGTAAAGTTTATAAAAATATAAAATAAAACATGGCTGGTAAGCGCACAATGAAAAGATCTAAAACTACAAATGACGCTGAAAAAGAAAAGGTGGGTAAAAAGAAAACAATTTTTTTCTTCAAAAACAATTTTAATACTAAAATGCCTAATTTTAGACCAAACAAGATAAAGAAAATGAAGAAAATCCACCTAAAAGACGCAGCACTCGCTCAACACGCAACACCCGCTCCATGGCCGAAGAAGGTGGCCAAGGTGCGGCTGCTTCACCCGAAAAAGAGACCAAAAAACTAACATTTATTAAATATCGCGGTGCGATCAAATACCATACCGATGGCAATGAAATAGCTGAAGCTTCAGACAATTTAATGTAAGTTTACTAATGTATTCTTGTATTTTTGTTGTAATATTTATACAAACTATTTTTAGACAATGGGTTGAAAAACAACCGGGCGATGGTTTAGTGCCCATTGCCTTTGACATGGAATGGCCATTTTCATTTAAAACTGGTCCCGGCAAATCGGCGGTTATACAAATTTGCGCCGAGTTAAATACTTGTTATATATTTCAATTAACAAATCTTAAGAAACTGCCAGCTGCCCTGGTGGCTTTGCTCAAACATAAGCGTGTACGTTTGCATGGTGTTAATGTGAAAAAGTAAGTAGAGTTTTTTTTATTGTTTCTTTAAGATAAGAAGTTTTTAAAAGATGATATTTGAAATTATTGAGGAAGTTGTACAATTGCATTGATTTAAAAGAAGTATTACAATATGTCTGTTCCAGAACAGTCAGAAGTAATCAGAAAAACAACAAAATACATTGAAATTTTAGTACGGGAACGACTTATTTTAAAAACTTGCAACCCAAACGAGTATGGGAACAGACATAATTATATATATTAGAGCTGTGATAAGAAAATTTATAGAAAAATGTCTGAAATAAAAAAACTCTCGTAGCATGAACTTTTTTCAAACAATGAATCAAAAGTGAGAAAGAATTGTTCGTTTAGAGAAACAGGCAGTAACATTTTAATAGAACATAACAATTACTAAAGAAAATCTTATCAAACGTTTAACTTTCTATAGAAAATGTTTTCAAATATTAAATTTTCCATAAGAATCTTTTCAAAAATGTTAGTTTTACAGATGGATAAACATATTTAAGTTTTTTTCCCGCTTCGTAATCAGAAAAAGTCTTTTTCTCCATTTTTTCAAATAATACTAACCCGCTTGTCCCCAAATTTAGTGATTTTCGTAAATTAGGACGTGATTTCCCTGAAGTGAACTCCGATGATCTCATTGTCAATGGTTTAGATTTGGGTGTATGGTGCAATGAAGTTTGTGAGACTGGAGGTCGGTGGAGTTTAGATCGTTTAGCTAATTATGCGGTAAGTTCAAAAACTCGACCAATTTGCAATTTCTTTATATATAATTTATTTAATTTAAAAATAAAAATGATTGACAACTTCAGGTGGAAAAAGCTATAGACAAAAACAAAAAAGTGCGCATGAGTAAATGGCATGTTATACCTTTGGATGAAGATCAACTCATGTATGCCGCTATTGATGTTTATGTAAGTTTTTAGATTTTATATATTGTTTTTTTAGATAATGTATCTTTTATTTCTTATGTAAATAACAGATTGGTCAACTTATCTATCTGGAGTTGGAGAAACGAGCCAAATTAAAGGAAA
>NC_060952.1:9537734-9538799 GCF_022045245.1 Lucilia cuprina | reverse complement strand
AGCTTTAAATTGGGAAAAAGGGGACTGAGGTTGTATATATGAAGACCTAGAAACAGAAATATACCAGCGTTTACGTCATCACAACACTAGCATCCCAGCAGAAGTCCGAGCAATGCGTAAATTTTAGTAGTACATATATTTCTTAACTTATTAAACGACTGCCAGAAGACATTAAGGACTGTGTCAGGTGATAAGACCTTATTGGATCGTTAGAAAGCTATAACCAAATACTCTCCCAAAAGTTAGTTTATACAAATTTCACTCTTTAACGAAAGATATTTGACATTTTTAATATTGAGAAAGTTTTCATTATTAAATTCGATATACGCTAATTGTCATTTATTTCATAAGAAATCTTGGTTGTGTTTCAATCTGTATCAAAATTATTTTAAATTTAAAAATTACTTACCTTTTACTACTATCTCAATTTTAATAAGTATCTTGAATGTTGAACAGTTCTTGAGTATCTTGAATCTTGAATAATTCTTGAGTCTTGAGTTAATCTTGAGTCTTGAATAAAGTGTGCAAACTGCTTGATTCTTTAGATTAAATTCTTGATACTGGTAGTTTTTATAAATTAACATTTTAAAGTATTTTTTATCTTTTTGTGGCATTTAATTTGACACTTGCTACGTTCATAAAGGATTTTTCAAATCCTTATACTTTTTAAAAGGTCTTTTTATAAAAATTTTAAAGTTTTATTAAAAACACTGCATAAATTAATAAAGATTACGAACTAAGACTATGTATTTGAAAATTCTTTTTCTCTTCATTTTTTTCCTTACAAAATATTATCAACAAAATAAAACGCTTCACTATCACTGCCACACATAATTTTCGAACTTTGTGAATCAAATGTATTGATTGATTTGCGTAAATCCGATATTAACGAAGTCACACTAATGCGATTTTTGGCACGTTCACCATTAAGCCAAGGATTAATATTATCCGTACTGGAGGGTTCCATGCCACTGGCGACACCCAGTGAGGAATGTTGAGACCACAACCATAATTCACCACTTTCGGCAGCGGTAAACAATTTAGAGGGATCTGAGCGATGAAAAC
>NC_060952.1:9534936-9537634 GCF_022045245.1 Lucilia cuprina | reverse complement strand
GATAGATAGATAGATAGATAGATAGATAGATAGAAAATATTCTTTTGAAAATGTTTTAAACATAAATTTTCTGTAGAAAAAGTTTCTAAACATAAAATTTAAATCTTACATATTTTGTCTCTATTCTCAGGGTCCTATTAAAAGAACTAGTTTTTCCAATAATCATTTAACTAACCTGCACAAAACCGATGCCATACCATTTGCTTCATCATCCGATGAAGAAGACGACGTAATAGTGGGACAAACATTAGTAGAAATAAATACACCTTCAATGCATTTCGAAGATGAGCCACCAACACCTGCTCCAAGGAAATTGATGTCAATATATAATGAAAGTAATAATCAACTAAAAAGGTCAGAAGAAGAGGAAAACAATTTTAGTTCGGAAGAAATAAGTGAAGAGGAGGAGGATGATGACGAGGAAGAAATAGAATTTAAAAGAATACAGGACATGGAAGAGAAATATTTACAGCAAAATTCGGCAAAAACTTTAAAGGAAATAAATAGTGTGAGCAGTATTAGAAGTTCTCCTGCAGAGAATGAAATAGATAATACAGAAAAAGAGACTGAAAATGATGAGTTTCAAACGGAAAGCGAAAATGAAAGAGAAGAGGAACAAAAATCTGATTATGTACAAGAAACAGCTATAAGAGAAGAAAGCCCTGAAAGGAATCAATCTAATAAACAAGTTCTCTATTCCGAAAGCACATCTGAACTGTTTGAAAATTCAGAAACACAAATCACACTTAAAGATAATAGCTTAGAGTCTCAGGCACAAAATAACTTAATGCAAATAATACAAAATTCTTTAACAAATTTACAAATTTCATCATTAAATAATAATGAAGAACATTTCCTAAATCAAATACAATCTATATTATTAAAGGAAGGTGTTAATGAAACTATTACAGCGACAAATATATTAAATCCCGAAAAAATTGCCTTGGCTGTTGTAAATGCTTTCAAAACTACGGGAATAACAAATTTGATGTCTCTTAGTAAACAGGAAACTAAAAATGAAGAATTAATAAAGTTAACACAAGAAAATAATTATAAAGGAGATCAAGAAAAGACTGAAACTGATGAAGCAAATAAAAGCAAAGAAAGTGAAATTGAAATTGTTGAGTATAAAGATGATTATGAAGGAGAAGAAGAGTTTGAAGTAGAGGTAGAAGAAATTCAAAACAATGAACATGTTCCTAATGCTGACAATGATAATTACGATGACAATGACGATCAGGATGTTTATTACAATGCTCATTTCGATTATCGAATAACTAGCAAAACTCCGACTAGTTTTAATTCTGATGACTATATATTTCATGCGAATTTTATAAAGCAATTTCATCGAACAAATTCCACTGATAAATTAAGGTGAGACAAGACAATATACAAGAAATGTAATAACCATAATCTATAGAAAATTTTATGTTCGAAAGCTTTTTCTATAAAAAAATTTTATATTCAAAAACATTTTTATAACAAAATTTATGTTCTAGTACATTTGCTAATGAAAATTTTATGTACGAAAAGCTTTTCTATAGAAATTTTATGTTCGAAATAATTAGTTTACACATTTTCATATTCGAAAATGTTTACTATAGAAAATTATATTTTCAAAACTATTTTCTGAAAATTTTATGTTCGAATGCATTTTCTATAGAAAATTTTATATTCGAAAACATTTTTATAACAAAATTTATATTCGAATACATTTCTTAATAAAAATTTTATGTTCAAAAATTTTTTTTTTAGAAAATTTAGTATTCGAAAACTTTTAAAAACACTCTTTATAGAATATTTTATGTTCGAAAACATTTTTTATAGAAAATTTTATTTTCGAAAACCTTTTCTATAGAAAATTTCATCTTCGAAAACATTTTCTTTTCAAAATTTTTACATTCGAAAGCATTTCTAATAGAAAATTTTATGTTCGAAAACATTTTCTATAGAAATTGTTATATTCGAAAACTTTTAAAAACTCTATTTATAAAATATTTTATGTTCGAAAACATTTTTTTATAGATAAATGATGTTTGAAAACATTTTCTATAAAAATTTCATGTTCGAAAACATTTTCTACAAAAAAAATCATGTTCGAAAAGATTTTCTTTTGAAAATTTAATGTTCAAAAACATTTTCTATAGAAAATTGAATATTCCATAACATTTCTTATAGAAAAAGTTATGTTCGAAAACCATTTCTAGAAAATTTTATATTCAAAATCTTTTAAAAACATTTTTTACAGAATATTTTATTTTCGAAGATTTTCTTTTGGAAATTTATTGTTCGAAAACATTTTCTATAAAAAATATTATATTCGAAAACTTTTTCAAGAAAATTTAATACTCGAAAACTCTTAAACACTCTTTATAGAATCTTTTATATTCAAAAACATTTTCTATAGAAAATATATAAAAATATTCATGTTCGAAAACATTTTCTATAGAAAATTTCTTGTTTGAAAACGAACGGACAAATTTTTCTGTAGAAAATTTTATAATCAAAAATATTTTCGATATAAGATTTAAAAAATTTTATGTTCGAACAAATTTCTATAGAAAATTAAACGATTTTCAAAATTTTTTTCTTTAGAGAATTAATTTTATTAAAAAATATATAAAACATTTAAATTTATTTAAATTTTCCAGAGTTAAACCACATCCTCGTAAGAGTATGAGCTTCTCCAATGAGCGCA
>NC_060952.1:9519084-9534836 GCF_022045245.1 Lucilia cuprina | reverse complement strand
CGGAAGGCAAATCATCTTCATCATCCTCATCATCATTTACATCACTATTTTCACTTGTCTCACTTTCAAATTCCGACATTTCTGGAACTTCAGTATCCGATTCATTCTCAAAAGATTCATTCGCATACCGTTCATCATCCGAATTCTCAAAGTCGGTCATAATTAAGGTAAGTTTTTTTTACAATTTTATTTATTTCGAAGACACAAAATCGACCAGTCAATCAGTTAGTTTGTTACGTTTTTTTTTTAATATATTTTTTTCTAAATTTGTCTTTTGGTTGTTGTTAAATGAATAGAAAACAAAATTTGACAAACTTTTCCAAAACTTGTAAATTTCAATAAATTTGTATTTATTGATTTGAACAGTGGTTCCACTAAAAACTCCTATATGCTTCTATCACAGATGTCATTCAATAATATATTCATAACGCGGTGCTATAGCAACGCAGGTGTTAACTTTGTATAAGTAAATAAACAATCATATTAATAACTATATATTTTATTCGTTAATATAATTTTTTTCTATTATTTTGTTGTAGCATATGTTTTTAACACTTTACATTTTACACTTGTTTCTCTTACAAGGACGTTGTGGTAGTTTTAAGCATTTTGCGAGAACTAAATTTAGTCGTAAAACAAGCTCTATTTTGTTAGAGAAACTTACACACACACATATATAATGGAAATTTACACCTCCTCCCATTAGTATTAACCATTCCTTTCAAGGTGTATCAATTATGAGGTAAATCATTCCATTTTGTTTGATAGCGTCGTTTATAAGAAATATTTTTATATCGAGTTTGATATTTTTGGGGATACATTTTCATAAAGACTTCACATTATTAAATGCGCCTTGAATTCTCTTCTATCCTTGTTGTGTTGTTTGTAGTTATTGTTTTTATCACCTTAGTAACGGGTGTGAGTATGTAACATATTGGTTTGACATTAAATTTAGAGCTTTAAAAGAAATGTCAATCATTGTTGTTTATTTTTCTATTTCCGGGTTTATGATATTTATTCATTCATATTATGATTATCAAATTATTCAATATTAATAATCAATTATGAAATGAGGATATAAGAATAATATTAAAAAAATAAATAAAAAAATATAACCGGGCTCAACCGGGATTTGAACCCGGGACCTCTCGCACCCAAAGCGAGAATCATACCCCTAGACCATTGAGCCTCCTATAAAATTGCAAAATAAATTTACTACAACTATTTAAAGTAGTATTGCAAAATTTATTGTTTTTTTATCTTTTTACCTTTTTAGTGCAAACAGTTATTACAAGACATCGCTATCTAAAAATAATAATGCACACGATCTTATTTGTTCAATACACCATAAATACTGTAGAAACAAACAAACCCACTGTTGTTGTTGTTTATCATTGACACTTTTAAATTTAGATAATTTTTTGCTTTCTTTATTTATGTTGCTAACTAAAAATAATCAATTTGATTTTTAATAAAAAAACTCTTTTAAACTCCACTCTGCACAGCTATAGGTATTTATACCCTACAACACTATAGTGGGGAGGGTATTATACGTTTGTGCTGATGTTTGTAACATACAAAAATATTGGTCAAATACCCACCTTAAAGTATACCGATCGATTCAGAATCATTTTTTGAGTCGATTAAGACACGTCCGTCCGTCCGGCTGGCTGGCTGTCCATGTAAACCTTGTGCGCAAGGTACAGGCCGCAATTTTCAAGATAATTTGATGAAATTTAGACCAAGCATGTTTTTTGGCACAAGGACGAAGCCTATTGAAAATGGTTGAAATCGGTCCATTATTTCACCTAGCCCCCATACAACCGTACCTCCCGATTTGAACTTTTTATGCCATAATTACGTCAAATATTCTGCTATGTCTCTAAAAATTGGCACAAATAAGTTTTATATAAGTATAAATGACACTGCAGATTTTCGTAAGGATCGGCCTATATTTGACCCAAGCCCCTATAGAAGCCCCCCTCCAAAAAATGACTTAAACGTCTAAAATTGACTTGTAACCATTTGTATCGCAATGAAACTCAACAAAACTAACTGTTATTTAGAAATATATCCTTTTCCCAAATTTACCGAGGATCGGCCCATTTTTGACCTATATAAAGCCTCATTTAAAAATTTGAGTTTTTTTTATCAATAAATGGCTTAAATATTTTGGAATTATGGTAATATTCAACATAAAAGTTTCTTTACAAAAAATAAAAATTTTAAAAATATACTCATGATGTAGGGTATTATATGGTCGGCCAAGCCCGACTATACTTTCCTACTTGTTTTATTGTATTATTTGGACTTTAGTTTTTTCTGGATCGATTCTTGTATAATTTAGTATTATTATAATGATCTGAAAATCAACTTATATTAAGATAAAAAAACTTATTTTGCAATATTTTTTTTTTTTTTGAATCGATCCATATGTGAGCATTGCTCCTTGTTTATTATTATTTATTATAAGTTGGTCCATGTTTCATTACATATATGTACATTTTTTTCAAATAACTTTTTCGATTATTTATATAAAAAATATATATTTGAAAAAAAAAAACGGGACCGATAAAAAATTTCGTTTTATTTTTGAAAATTTCGTGACTCGTTTGACTTTCGATTGGCTGCAGAGTACTTTCGGCCTAGCTTTTTCCTTTTTCCTCTGTGTATTTAAGGGGGTTGCTGACTAGTTAGCAAATTCACCCGGAGGCTTTGTGGACTATTGTCACACACTCATAATCGTCATTCTCTTATGTTGAGAGAATGTTTCCACTTCCTTATTTTGTTGGCTACTTGGTTTTTAAGGTTTCCGTTAAAAACAGCTCACAGTGGTATAGGAAAAAAAATAGAGGGAAATAATTCGGTAACTTCTAAACGGTTAATCCGATTTTAATGAAATTTGGTATGCACAAAGAGGAGGTGTTGTCGAGTTTAGGTTTTGAATTTGGACCTTATAGGCCAACCAGGGGCCCGGCGGGGGTTCTTAAATTAGGACACCTCGGCTATGTTAAATTTTTAAAACGATCCTATTTCTTCATTTGAGTTCCGATTTAAAAAAAATTTCGTATATAGAATCTCCTCATCGAGCACTATAAAAAATGTCGTCATAGCAGTAAATTATCTCTTATAGTTTAGGAGATATTCGCATTTGAAAATTAAAATTTTAAAATTTTTACTGTTCTTACTTTAGTTTTTTGATAATAGCGGGTCCAAATATTCCCGATTTTCGCCATTTCTTTTTTTATTCGCTTAACAACAAGTTTATATATCAAGCAGTGAAAGAATTATGTAAAAATCATGACTGAGTCCAAAGTTATAGGCATTTTAATTTAAAAAATTAAAAAAAGGCGATTTTTTGCCATTTTTTTGGGAAAAAAGTATCTTTTTCTTTTTAAGTTATCTAAAAAGTTTCTAAGAAGATGTATATAGAATTTATACTTTTTGAAAAGCTGACTTTACATAAAATACGATAAATGAAACAAAACCTAAAAATTTTTGATACCGAGGGGACCAGATCCATCCAAAAAAACCTATTTTTTATATAAAATTCAATTTTGAGCAAAAATTCTCAAATCGCATAGTCGATATCAAATTATAGTGACCTGTTTTATATGACCCAATATGTTCTTAATCATTTTGTAACGGGTTTCGATAACCCCGCCCCTGGTATGGATATAATAGGCAAAAAACCAAAAAATCCCATTTTTGGGATTTTTTAAAACTTTTTTGGGAATTCCGGGATTTCTAATAAGAAAATTCAAAATTTTTATTTAATTTTGGATTTTGAGTAAAAAATCTACCTAACTGTAAAATTTCATCAAAAAATATTCATAAATAAAATTTTTATTGCAATTTGAAAAATTTGTATCTTCGCAAAAACTGAATAAAAAACATTTTTTAATTTTTTTTTAAAAAGTATTCCTCGAATTTTTTAATTTTCAAAAATTATATACAGTTTTGAAAAATAGACAAAATTACCTTTCCATTGATATATAACATGCCTACCTAATGTTTTTTAAGTGACAAATTAATTAGGGAAAACTCAACATCTTTTAGAGAATTTATCTAGTACTATTATTTATCCATACATTTGTTAGGCATGTTTTACTACCTAAATTTTTATGAATTTTTACAGCCACTTTTTACGATTAATCTTTTATTCTTTATCCCTAAAAAAAATTAACAAGTATTTATTTTATATAAAAATAGTCTTTATTTATTTTTTTTTATAAATTAATATAATTTTGCAAAATAATCGGTATCACAGTAGTCCATATCTAAAAGATAAAGTAAATCTTTAAATTCATGAATATTTTCAAATGCTAACGTTTTGTAGCAAATCCAACGTTTCCTTATAGTAGATAAAACAGGATCAGAAGATAGAATCAGATTATTAAAAATATCTTCATTTTGAGACTGCCTAGAACACTTCCTTGAGCTAAACTGATGAATATGCTTAAAGTCTCTATTCCTCGATTCTTGGGGTTCTTCTGTAAGCTCTCCTAAAGGCAGAATATTATGTTTTATGATGACCTTTCCATGACATAATATCTTGTGAACTGTAGGTGTCATTTCTTTCCAGGGATATAATTCCAAAAGTAATTTAGAAACTTTTGTAGAATACTCTCCAAATTTTTATTTATGCTATTTATCGCCATTAGAATAATATTGACCTTTTGCAGTAAATCCATACTAATTCCGGTTATTTCGGAAGTAGTTTCAAAATGTTTAAAAAAACGTCTAGCGGTATTACCATCGTTTGTGCTTCCATATCCTGTGAGTGGTTTATCAATATTTAATCCCATCCGCTTTTTAAATTCCTCTTGAATTCTTCGTTTCTCACTGGCTCTCATTTCCATTAACTCCTTATTGTTATTTGCACTTTTGTTTGCATTTTCCGGTATGCTTCTGTACTTTAAATCATATGCTAAATGTAGAAAATGTTCCAGAAATCGTATGCGAGCATGTAGGGGGGATATTCCAAATTGTAATGTTTCCTCATTTATTGATCTTTGCTTGGAAATATTCGAAAATTCTGATTTTTTATCACCACATATGTAGCAGTACCAAGTAGATGATGTTCCTGTAATGGCATTTCCAACTTTCCCATCAATCATTGTAAGTTTTAAATCATAGGACATGTTAAACGAATAATTTTCTATTTCGATTGTTATAGGTTCCAAGTTTTTAATTTCTGCTTCAATACGATTTATCAAATCTTGCGTTGTTGTTTTGGATTCCTTTATATACTCAAAGCTTATTGGCCTACAAAAAGCTTTGGATCCTGGAGTCGAATTCTTCCAAATATCATCGAAACTGGTTGATGGAGAATCGCTGTCAGCATACTTTCGAATTCTTAATGGAACTAGCGATGCCATAAATACACTTTTATACTCGGAAGATGATTCACTTGTGTTGATTTGTTTATATTCCGAGAGTGCTGATAATCCATCACATCCCCACTTACAAATGAGTTGAAGATCACAAGAATTTATTTTTTTAGTTGGTCTGAAGAAAAGTCAGAAGCAATCCTTAAAGCAGTATTTTCGAGTAGAGCGCCGAGTCCAATAACAGCCTTCCGATCAGTTATTTCAATAGGAGGTGGTATAATGCTTTTCTTCTTTTCATTTATTTTGTCATATGATGGTAAAACATCCACTCCTTTTTCAGATAGCGCCTTTCTTAACGTTATGTAGTTATCACGACTTAATCCCAGCTGCAACATAAGCGCAATAGCTTCTTCCTCAGTGAACGTTGTATCAGATGATGGTGTGGGTATACTCTTTACAATTCTTTTCAGTCGTCTTGGTGATGCGGTTGGAAGAATATTTGCAATTTTTATGGCATCCAAAGGCTGTTTTTCTTTTCTTAACATTGCTTTAAAAGTGTCCGAAACTTCTTCGTTAGATAAGGTTTCTAGTAAAGTTGATAACCTTTTCCTCTTAGATTTTGAGCTCAAATCCTCATACTGCTTACAGGGAGCACCAACAGTTGATACGCAAATAGCAACTTCTACACATTCATCCAGCCAATCAGAAAATTTCGATCGAAATTTAGCAATGGAATACCGAACACTCTTCAGTTTTATATCAACTGATTTTATAAAATTTTCAATTTTACATATATCAGTTTTATCCACTTTATTTTTTATGTGCAGTTTCAATATATTTCAATAAGAAGTTCACTTTATCTTGAAAAGGAGCTGAAGAGTGTTCAAATAAAATGGAGCACAAATCATTTTTTTTTAGTACGATCGCCATGGTTAGAAAATTACAAATAATTACAAACAGATATAAACCTGTCTTATATATTAATTACAGGTACTTAAATTAAATTATTTTTTAAAGGGTTATGATATTCTACCTAATATGTCTAACGTATCCTTATGTAATGAATTTTTCCTCAATAGGTCACTTTAATAAGCTACCTATTAAAGTGACCTATAGGGGTAAAAATCATTACAGTTTAAAAAATAATACCTGAAAATTTTTTAATATATGTAACAAATTTAAGAGTTAACGTTATGGATGAAAATAATAGTGCTAGGTAAATTTTCTAAAAGATGTTGAGTTTTCCCTAATTAATTTGTCACTTAAAAAACATTAGGTAGGCATGTTATATATCAATGGAAAGGTAATTTTGTCTATTTTTCAAAACTGTATATAATTTTTGAAAATTAAAAAATTCGCGGATATTTTTTTAAAAAATTAAAAAATGTTTTTTATTCAGTTTTTGCGAAGATACAAATTTTTCAAATTGCAATAAAAATTTATTTATGAATATTTTTTGATGAAATTTTACAGTTAGGTAGATTTTTTTACTCAAAATCTAAAATTAAATAAAAAGTTCGAATTTTCTTATTAGAAATCCCGGAATTCCCAAAAAAGTTTTAAAAATCCCAAAAATGGGATTTTTTGGTTTTTTGCCTATTATATCCATACCAGGGGCGGGGTTATCGAAACCCGTTACAAAATGATTAAGAACATATTGGGTCATATAAAACAGGTCACTATAATTTGATATCGACTATGCGATTTGAGAATTTTTGCTCAAAATTGAATTTTCTATAAAAAAATAGGGTTTTTTGGATGGACCTGGTCCCCTCGGTATCAAAAATTTTTAGGTTTTGTTTCATTTATCGTATTTTATGTAAAGTCAGCTTTTCAAAAAGTATAAATTCTATATACATCTTCTTAGAAACTTTTTAGATAACTTAAAAAGAAAAAGATACTTTTTTCCCAAAAAAATGGCAAAAAATCGCCTTTTTTTAATTTTTTAAATTAAAATGCCTATAACTTTGGACTCAGTCATGATTTTTACATAATTCTTTCACTGCTTGATATATAAACTTGTTGTTAAGCGAAAAAAAAAAGAAATGGCGAAAATCGGGAATATTTGGACCCGCTATTATCAAAAAACTAAAGTAAGAACGGTAAAAATTTTAAAATTTTAATTTTCAAATGCGAATATCTCCTAAACTATAAGAGATAATTTACTGCTATGACGACATTTTTTATAGTGCTCGATGAGGAGATTCTATATACGAAATTTTTTTTAAATCGGAACTCAAATGAAGAAATAGGATCGTTTTAAAAATTTAACATAGCCGAGGTGTCCTAATTTGAGGACCCCCCGCCGGGCCCCTGGTTGGCCTATAAGGTCCAAATTCAAAACCTAAACTCGACAACACCTCCTCTTTGTGCATACCAAATTTCATTAAAATCGGATTAACCGTTTAGAAGTTACCGAATTATTTCCCTCTTTTTTTTTTCCTATACCACTGTGCAGCTGGCATTTCTAATAAAACCGATCATATTTTAAAAGCTTAACCCAGATAGAGTAGTCTGGGAATTCACATGTAAGGTGTTGAACCGATTCCCAACATATGTTCGATCATACAGTGCCCATTAATTTTACCAGTTAAAGGCCTAATAGAGTTCTTGCTATGCGACAAGAGTGCTCTACTCTATCTGTTGTCAGGTTTGACTCAAAGCTCAGTCATCTATCAATTTTTATAGGGTCAACAGGAAAGTGTGAATATCTCTTTTCGCAAGGGTAAGGTTTAGGGACGACCTTTTACTTGCGCATTTATTAGATATTTCATTTTCCCGGATGACCTCATATCCTGAACCACATATCAATTTAACGTGATGTTGTGTTAGTTGTGCCAATAATTGAATACAATTGAGAAGAAATTTAGACTTAATAACATTGGAGTTAAGAGCTTTGATTTCCGAGATTAAGTTTTCGGATTCTTCTGTTCTGTTTGTATCGAATGGTGTAAGGTTGTCATAGAGACAGTAGTTTTTCGGAGAACATTCCTAATCCCGTGTCCCTTTCTGTCTTAAAGCCATCAGTATAGATCAGAGGAGCTCAAGATTGCTATTTCATAGCACACGTGATAGGGTAAGAAAATTCTGCTAACGCTAAGTTTATACACATACACTATAGGTTTAATTCTTCTTCTTTTATAATGAGCAATATCAATTCGTTTGCTCTCAACTTGAAAAACAAAATCAAATCAGTTGCTAATCGAAGCAAGGCCTGTGCGGGACGTTTTTAAAATAGACACAGAAATACAACAACAAACTTTTGAGAAAGCCAGAAATGTATTTGATATATGTTTATATTAAGGGGAGTTATATTTAACATCGTCTCTAGGACTGAGTGCTGGATTTCAAACAGCCAGTGATTGCAAGACATAATTATCTTAGAAAAATATTATAGCTTTTTCGAATAACTTTGATATGTACGTTATTCAGACTTAATGGAGTGAGTAAGTTTCAAGTGATCTTTGATATAAATTATACGTTATGATTACAGCAAATGATGACGTTTATTCGCCTGCTATACACCCACTCATTCACAAAAATTACCTGGTAAAAATACATGTGCATGTTATATTTTTTTTCAAAACAACTCAGCGCTTTTACTATTAAAAGCTTTCTTTCTTTATCCATCCATCGAAAAGCTTTTACTATCATTATTTGGATATAAACAATAAAATAACAAATAAACTGCAGCCAACTTCATGGGTAAATAAACCTAAAACAAAAAGAAAAACAAACAATTTACGAACAAGCATAAAACTTGACACAACAGGATTTTGCGCATTAACTAAACTAACGAAAAGCAACAGAGTTACAAAAACAACAAAGTCAACGAGAGGCAGAGAGAATAAGAGAGAGATAGAGTTAAAGAATTTGAGTGAGAGAGTGCATGTAAAATAAGGAAATACCGTTACATTTATGGCTTAATGGCACGACCACATCAGAAAAATTATACAAACGACCAACCAGCAATTTAAACGGTTAAGAGACTTTGAAACGTGCGGGTGTTGGATATTTTTACGTTAATGTTGGCCGATAATAATCGAGGCAACTTAAAGTTGTAATAAAAAATAAACACAAAATATAAATATTAAAGCAAAAACTCAAAATATTTAAAGCGCGCGTAATTAATCTAAAAAAAATTGTGTGTGTCTTTATAAAAAAGAATCTTTAAATAATTCAAAAAAAAAAATTAAAAAAAATTATTTGTATAAAGCCAGCAGGAAAATAATTTAAGAAAATTTAAATAAAAAATTTTGTTAATTAATTACAAAAAAGCCAACAAATTTAAAGAAAAATTTGTTTAAAAAGAATTTAATCAATAATTTAAGTCTTAAAAAGTTTTACAAAGTGAAAATTTTTAATTAAAGTGTTAAAAGCTAAAAGTTGTTGGCATTTTTTTAGAGTATATTTAAATACACACCCTTTGTAATTTTGTAAATTTTTTCCATTGTGTTGCACATACATATATTTTATATAAATATATGTATATACATGAGAAAGTACATATATACATACATACATATATATTTTTATGAGGTCAAAGGTAAATGTTTGATATTGTGCGTGGTTAAGAAAATGGCCTGATTTTTCCTTTACATTCTTCAACTAATTAACTGAAAATTAACAAATAAATAAGATATTTATTAAACAATTTATTTGTTATTAAAAAAAGGTTAAAACCCCACCCACTTAAACATTACTGCTGTTGTTGGTTGCTTTTGTTATTAAAAGGAATTTAACGAGCCATAAAGTTAAACAGCCAAAGTTATTCGACTTATAGCAAGAATACTTTCACTTGTGTAATGTATTGCCAAAAAGGAAAAAACCCCGTTTGTTTCTTTGTATGTGTGTGTGTGTTAAATATTGAACAGCTGGCCTAAACATTAGCCTAGAAAAAGCCAAGAGAAAAAAGCACATTACTTTTACTAATATTATTTGGAAATAAATTTGATAACTTGTTGGTAGAGAAAAGGCAAAAACAAAAAAAGTAAAATTGGCAAAACATGTTGGTCATATTAATGTACTTGGCAAAAATAGGGGCTAAAGTACAGGCAGAACAGGAGACACATATTTCAAACACAACTTAAGCTTGTCACACACAAACGAGCTAGAAAGGAAATATTTGAAAAACTTTGTTGTTGTTGTCCCCTTGACAAAGTTTGACTGACATCCGTTTAACAAATTATTAAGATACTTGTAATCTACAACAATAACAACAACAACTACCACAATTGCAAAAACAACATTATCATTATCTAGCAGTGACAACAGCAACACCAAGAAATTAACATCATTATTGTTAATAATCAACGTTTGTTTATATCGGCAACCAACCATATTGTTAACGACATCATTGACAATTTGCCACATTAATATGTGAGAAGACGAAACCCGCTTTACAAAACCCCCCTGCCCCCCGCATCTATAAAATGGTGCCAATGACATATAGACCTACAAACAAGCCGCCATTGTTGTTGCCTTTAAGTTGAAGGAAAAACGTAAGGAAAAAAAACAAAGAAAAGGAATGTTGAAAAATTCTATAATCATGCCACAAAACTAATTAATGTTTAAAACAAACACATTTACATAAAGCTTAACTGTAAAATACACACTCTCTCACACATAAAGACATTTACATAAACTCATATAAACCGTTACACACATGCTAATCCTTATAAAAAAAGAGAGTTATTTAAAGCTGCAGAGAGAAAGAGCGAGTATGAGTAAAAACATGTATTATTCAATGTAAATAGAGCGGAGTACGTGTAGAACAAAGCATACGGAGTAAAGGAAAGGGAATTCGTACTAACAGGATGTGTAACGGTAAGAGTTAGCAACATTTATGTCAACGTAAGAAAATACAATATAAAACCAACAAGCAACAACAACAATATTAACAAGTACAACATTTTAAAGAAAGAAAAAAATAATAAACCGCAAAACCATAAACAAACAAAATTAAAAAATTCGTAAGAATTTCTTACAACCTGATTGTTACAAAACTTGAACCCACTAGAAAAACGTGGTTTTTGGCCAAAAATAATTTAAATCGAAAAAATATGTAACTAAACCTTAAATATTAAAAAACGTGCAAGATTAAAGCTTAAATCGAAATGGTTGTTTTATAATCTTAAAAAATTAAGAAGAAAAAATAAAAGAAATTACGGTTAAATTAGTTTTTCCAAACGTGCTTGTTAAAAGCAAAACATGAATGAATAAAAAAACGTAACTTACAAAAAATGCGGTATTAACGGTAAACGGCATAATGAACTTGTGTATTAAAGGGCGTGTCAAATTAGCGCGATTTTAAAACGAAAAAAAATCGGGAAGAAAAAAAAAGAAAAAAAAAAAAAAAAAAACGCGAAACGTACGAATAACAAAATACTATGTCTGTTGAATATCTACAAACAGTAGCAGCAACAACAGATGTAACTAACAACAACAGCAGCAGCAAACATAATTGTGAAAATCATAAGGAAACGGAAAACCAACAACACGAAGTTGTGGAAAACTCAACAAAAACAAACTGCACAGAAAACGAATCAGCAGCCAGGGAAGCAAATATATGACGTACAATAAAACAACAACAAGAAACACAAACAAAGTATATACAGCAGCAGCAACAACAAAAGCAACAAACACATCAACATTATCAGCATCAACATCACCAAGACTATAAATTTAAACAAACTTCTAAAAATTTAATCACAAAAAATCTAACAAAAACATTTCCAACATTTGAAACGACATCAGCAACTTCCCTGGTTTGTTCACGTCATGTTTCTACATGTCCACAACATACTAAGCATCAGCAGCAGCAACAGCAAAAACAACATTATCAAAAACAGCAGCAACAACAGCACCATCATCTATATCACTCCAAACAGCAACAGCAAAAACAACGAATTCAATACTTTACGCCAGTCCAACCTGAAGAACCCCTCTATGTAAATATGGTTTTAAGCACCGAATGGTCTCAGGTAGAAGTTATCGATTTGATTAACGATGGCAACGGTTTGGGTTTTATTTTGGTGGGCGGCCGTAGTACCGGTGTGGTTATTAAGGCCCTAACGCCCGGCGGTGTGGCGGAGCGTGATGGTCGCTTGCAATGCGGCGATCATGTACTTCAAATTGGTGAGGTGAATTTGCGTGGTTTTAGTTCCGAACAGGTGGCCACGGTTCTTCGTCAGACTGGAGCTCAGGTTCGTTTGATTGTAGCAAGACCGGTGGAGTCAACAGCCACCGATTTCCAACATCAATTAGCTAGTCATGCACCAATTATTCCAACTAAGCTCCTCTCCGACCCAGAAGAATTGACGCGGCATCTATTTCATCAAAGTAATGCGGAAGAGGTAACGGCGGCGACTGGTGTTTGTGGCAGTGTCAGTATCAGTGGTATTGGTGGTGGCGGTGGCAGTGGATTATCTGCCAATTTCTGTTCCTCCTCCTCTCTAGGCCATAAAGAGTCGTCTAGTCATGATTCTTTACAGCAACAACCTCTTACATTGAATCTTAATTTTCCTCCTACACCCGATACAGAATTGGCAGATTTACCACTGCCTCCAATACCCAAAGAATTGACCACATCGGCGGCTACCCAACGCAACTATCCCAAAGATTTGGACATTGTACCATTTTCCATAGTATCACCGCCTTTGCCTCAGCCTCCCACATCGGCAGCCACAACAATGAAAACTAGCGTTAGTACACCCCATCAAATGGACCATATAGAGACTGTGATAGCTGGTATAACTACTACTCAAACTACTGGCACCTTATCGAACGATGATAACGACGAGGACTGTTGTTCGATTACCTCCTCCAATTACTTGGATTCACCCGAAACAGAAACATACGAAGTTAAACTAAGAAAAAATGTCTATGGCCTAGGCATAACGGTGGCGGGTTATGTGTGTGAAGAGGAAGATCTGTCGGGCATATTTGTAAAGAGTATCATAGAGGGTAGTGCCGCCGAAATGAGTGGCCAGATACAAATCAATGATCGCATCGTTAAGGTGGATGGCAAGACTTTAAGCGGTGTAACCAATCATCAGGCCGTGGAGATACTACGTAATACGGATATTGAAGTGCACCTTACACTGGAACGTTTCCTAAGAGGGCGCAAGTTTGAGCACTTGCAAGTAGCCTTAACGGAATTGAAAATAGCTGTGGATTCACAGTCACAGGTTTCACTACCGCCCTCACCTTCAATAGCTACTCTATCATGGCTGCCACCCAGGTCTGATGGCGACTCAATAGCCACTGATGGTGGTGCTGTTATAATGGAATTTGGTGATTTACCCTCAAGAGAAACGGTGGATTCGCAAATGTCTCATGTGCTGGATAAAAGTGATCACAGTAGTGTGCCGCCAGTAGAAACTTCCAAATCACCAACAACCACTCCTGAAGCCAAACCTGTTACGTTGGCTAATGGCACGACTTGTCATGCAAAAGACATCGTAAAAACGCCAGAGATTAAAGAGAAACCTGTTAATGGTTCGCTGGGTTCGCGAACACCCACCATAGATAACTTTACCGACTTGTTGGGCAAACAGTATACTGAGCTGATACCCGTGGGACCACTGAAATTAAGCACTGACCTGTTGGCGAATTCGGTTTCTCAAACAAGTGCATCGAATGCCGAACAAACGTGTCCAAGTGTGGAGGCTTTAAAGGTCGCCTGGAAAAGTGAGTTTCCCGACAGTGAAATTATAGTAGCCGAAATAAATAAACTTTCAGGTCTAGGAATCAGCCTAGAAGGCACCGTGGATGTAGAGCGTGGCATTGAGAAGCGACCCCATCATTATATACGCTCGATACTGGAAGACGGACCGGTGGGACGTCAGGGCATTTTGAAACCCGGCGATGAGCTGCTGCAGGTCAACGAATACAAACTTCAGGGTCTCCGGCACACCGAAGTGGTTAAAATTCTCAAAGAACTGCCTTCACATGTCAAATTGGTATGTGTACGCGGTGCTACGGCGCCGTCTATTATAAATACTTCCCAAAATCCCGAGGCCTTTGAAACGAGAAGTCTTCTGCCCGGCGGTCATCAAAGTTTACAAAACTTGATGACCAAAGCCCAGTCGGAAAGTTCTTTGTATACCTCTAGCACTGCCACTCTAACGGATCAACAACGTTCGAAGTCATTGGAAAATGTATCTGGCCTGGCTCTTTGGAGTTCCGATGTAACCATTGTCGAAATTGAAAAGACCGAACAGGGTTTTGGTTTCTCGATACTAGACTATCAAGATCCCTTAGATCCCGAGGGCAGTGTTATAGTAATACGAGGTCTAATACGGGGAGGTTCGGCCGAGACCACCAACGAAATATTTCCCGGCGATCGTTTGGTTAGCGTTGGAGAACATTCACTACAGGGCCTGGATCTCGACGAGGCAGTAGCCATATTAAAAGGTATGCCTCTGGGCCTCACCAAGTTGGGTATCTGTCGACCACTCTCAACATCCGATAGCAATATAGCATCACCCATAGGTGAGGGAGACTCACCGAGCACATAGTTTTCAATGGATTTTTGTTGTAAGTATTACGTACATATATGTATGTGTTCATACATATGTATATTTGTTAAGTAGTCAGTCATTTATGTACTCGTGTTCTTGTATTAATTTCCGTAAATCATGTTGAAAGTTTAATTTATGACCAAAATAATACCTATAAAAGCATTCGTTACCTTTTTAAATCTTCGTCAGGTTTGAAGCATTTACGTACGTATGTTTTATTATTATTTTTAGTTAGTTCTTTTTTGCGATTTTATATGACTCCTAGAGGGATTTGAAGGAGTATGTGAATGAAACGAATAAAATGAAAAGTCGTGTTTTTTATTGCCTTTCTATCTACCTGTACTTGGTACAATACTAGTACATTAGGAGTACATATTCATTCACTCATACAGTTACTCAAAACTCTTCGTACACTTACATACATACATAAATTATTGTGATTTTCCTGCAAAAAGAAATAAAATGGTAAAAAAAAAATACTTGACATGTCACTGACAAATGTTGCAAATCAATAATTCTTTTATTTTGTTTTCGTCTTGCTATGTGTTCCTCTGGGTAGCCCACTTGTCTTTTTTAAAATTTGTATGTTTAAAGGAAAATTAATGTTGTAGAGAAGAAAGTTGTGTTTGTAATGTACATTGTACAATGACTTAGGATAATGAAGATTTTATATTTTTAAAATTATGTGCTCAAAGACGGCAGGAAGAACTTTGCAAGTGACAAGTATTGTTAGATTTTTGGTTGTACATTGTCATTTGATTTTTTCCCTTCATCTTTTCTTGTGTAATCTGTTTTTTATGCCTTAAAGAGATTATGATTATTAAAACTATTAATGTGTATGAGTTTGTGGAATTTAATTTGCTTAAATATGAATTTAATGATGGTTATAAACAAA